>NC_057710.1:154132113-154150242 GCF_004010195.1 Chiloscyllium plagiosum | reverse complement strand
CAGGTGGGACTAGATTGGGTTGGGATATCTGGTCGGCATGGACAGATTGGACCCAAGGGTCTGTTTCCATGCTGTACATCTCTATGACTCTGAATGTCCATTACCAACAATTTGCCCTGCTTTGAGTCTTCTAGCTTATTTTTGTAGGAACAATTGACCTGCTCTGACTGAGTGTTATTAGTTTATATTTATTAGTTCATTGCTTCTTGCCACACTTAAATGCCAGACTTTGCATAGTGCAGCCATTGAAGTTGAGTAATTTTCTTTAAGCTTGTCCATTCTGTTTTCTTTTTTAATGATTTTAGCAGAAGTGAAATTTACATCATGTTGATTTTGTCTAAATTCATTCCACATTTAGCAGTGCAAGCAGTTGCATGTAACCTTCATTGACTTATAATTTCAGTACAACTTTATAGGCACCCACATTAATTTCATTGTAAATAACCTTGCAGTGTTGTGCTGTGAAGATTTGTGCTATCAACCATGCTGACAAAATAGAATTAGAACTTAATACAGATTGGAGACGTTAGTTGAGCAGAAATTATGCGATTTCTTCAATTGGTCAGAACATGTTTGTGAATTGAATGTCTTTCATAGTGTTAATCTGTATGTTTACAATATAATTATATTTCTTCATCCTCAAAAGGTTCTTAACAAACACTGTGTCGAAGCAGCTGTGATGACTGGTTTAGCCCTAAACTGTACCATTAATAAGAAATCCATGTTTGACAGAAAGCACTATTTCTACGCTGACTTGCCGGTGAGCTTGTGCATAGTATCAAGTGACTTCTGTTAAGTAGTTAATTTTTTTTGATGTATCAAGTGCCCTTTTGATTCTAAATATTTTTAAAACATTTTTAATACGTGACTTATGGGTAAAGAACTTTTGAGAAATAGACCACTATGTCCCTCAAGCACACTATGTCGTTCAGTAAGATGCTGGCTGATCTGTTTGCGATTTAGGTTTTCCACATTTCCATCTACCCTAATAACCCTTGAGTCCCTTGCCTAACAAGAATCCACCTACCTCTGCCCAAAATTAAAATTGCCTCCACTGCCTTCTGAGGCTGAGAGTTCCAAAGTTAAGCGAACACCTGGTTGCAAATGATATCTTTATTTTTGACATTAAATATGAACCTTAAATAACAAATTCTTGTTGCTCATGAAATGACTTTGCTGTATCTTGATCTTCAATTTTGTCACTTGCCTTTCCATTTATATTGAAGTTGGGACACTGTTTCAGGCTCAAGTTTTCTTCCTTTTGCAAACAATGGTATTGACGCCAGTTTGAAGGCCAATATCATTCTTACCAAGATCAATTATTGCAGCAAGGTCAAGGCATCAGACCTCTTGCAACAATCCTGTTTAATCTGTGCAATCTTCTGGACTGATTTTGCTTGTTTGTCTGAAGGGGTCAGAGAGGAACTTGAGTATTTTATTCCTCTTTATAATATGAAGATGCATCACTGTGTTCCCTTCTGATTGTTGGAAGCATGCAATATTGGGATGCAAGTACTATCTCCAAATATCCCAATATATTCATATGCTTTTACAAACTACACCCAGTCTCTCCCAGATTTCATAAACTTGTATAAATGGGAAGTGGTAGACGTAGTGCTAATATCACTGGGTATCTAGAACCCTATAATAATATTCAAATTCCACTCCCCTACTCTACTATTATGCATTTAGCCCCGTCTTATTTTCCCAACCTACACATCTCTGAACACTGGTCAATTTAGCATGGCCAATTCACCTAATGTGCACATATTTGGATTGCTGAAGTTTGAATTCAATAAAACGCTCACTTAATGATGATTTATGTAACCACTATTGATATAACAATCTCTGATTCACAAATCCCCTTCAAAAAGGGGAATCTGCCATCCATCCTTCCGCTGTCTAACTGACATGTGACTTCAGATTCACAGCAATAGTTGACTCTTGGCCACCCTCTGAGAAGCAAGGATATGTACAATAAACATTAGCCTAGCCAGCAACGCCCATATCATATGAACAAAAAACAATTCCCACACTGCCAACCATTCTAGCTTTTGTCCAGTTAGCAGGAGGCATACAGGAGTAGCCGGGGAGAGACTCATTGCAATCCAAAGAGTTGTTGAACTGCAGTTGAAAAATAAATTGGGTGCAAGTTTGTACCTGAATGTTTGGGTTCAACTGATTCTATTGTGCTCCACCCATCCTTCACTCCCTATTTAATTCCATCTCTATGCCTTTAGCTGTCTTTTTATTTGAATCCTATAAGTGCCGCTTTAGTTGCTTTACTATAATTTGTTTTTAGTTTCTATTGTATTACTACCACGACACACTTGCAAAGTAAATGTATCATGTAATTTATTTTACCACTCTACGTCCAGCAGTTTAATAATGTAAATTTATTGAGAGGAGCTAAGTTAAATGCAGGTTTTCTTTAAAAAAAACCTGTTGAATTATTCTGTTCTAATTATCAACACATCCCAAAGAAAATACTAAAGATTTATGGCAGTTAAATGTCTGACTTTTGGTTCATGTAAAGAATCTTGTGCAAAGATTTTGAGAAGTGTTTTTTGTTATACCTGGTAGGTTGGCTATCAGATTACGCAGCAGAGATGTCCAATTGCCATTAATGGAAATCTTGCATATAGTCTTTATGTTGGGAGAAACAGAAACCATATGATTCCTAAATTGGTGAGAATCCAACAAATCCAACTGGAGCAGGATAGTGGCAGAAGTCTTCATGATGATGCAAGAACTCAAACATTGATTGATTTAAATAGGGCTGGTAAGTATGAAAATTGGCATTTTACTTTTTTTTTGTGTGTGCAAATATGAAGTTTATAAGATTGTGTGTTAAGTTGTCTATTAATGTTTAGGTAAAATGGAGTTATGTAAACTGTGAATACTGCCCTGCTTGACCGAGCAGCTTGGTTGCTTTGGGGCCAAGAAGGCCCTGATTAAGAGATTTGCCAAGCAAAGTCCAGTGTTCTTTGAATGCAAAGTGCTTTAGGATCATCTGATAATATAATGAGGCATTATATAAATGCAAGTTATTTCATTTTTCCCAATCCAACTCTCTCCTCTCTGCACAAACATTTTGACAAAAAGAAAAGTGCAATTTTGTTTACTAGATATTATTTGATTTCAGGGATTGGTTTGATGGAGATTGTTATGGAGCCAGATATGTGTTGTGGTGATGAAGCAGCAGCAGCAGTTCGGGAACTCCAACTTATCCTACAAACACTTGGTACATGTCATGGAAATATGGCAGGTAAAGATGATGTTTTATAATTCTGAAATAGCTTGCATCAGGATATTAAAAGTGACATTAAGTGTTAACGTCATTGTTACATAACAGCAATTTTGGCGAGAAGAAAATTAGTTAGTATTAGTTATTGAGAAATGTGCAGACATTTGTAAAGCATGCTGACTTGTCAGCTTTAACAAAGATAGGGAATAAATAAATTAAATATGAGAAACTGTGTATATTGTTACTTTGTATCAGTAGAAGTAGAATATCTAAGGAAGCTTACATTTTATAAACATGAACTTGATCACTCCCTGCCAAGAATGCAGACCACTGTGTAGATCTAGTTATAGAGTTGGCTACACTGCTAAAATCCATTATCTAAGTGGTCATCTTTAGTTGCCAAACAGTGAATGTTAGTAACCTATTCAGCAGTGAAAGACATCACAATCAGAATTGATCTTGACTGAGCCATATGTACTGTGTAACTTTGGCCTGAAACTGTAAGAAGCAATTGCATCCAGTTTTTGATTCTATACCTAAAGAACTTAGAATCCCGACAATGTGGAATTCAGTCCATTGTGTCTGCACTGACCCTTCGAAGAGCATCCTGCCAAGGCCTAGCCCCAGCCCCAGCCCCAGCCCCCTATCGTATCCCACAAATCCCACATTTACCATGTTTGATCCACCTAGCCGACACATTCCTGAATACACCTTGGACAATTTCAGCATAGCGAATCCACTTAACTTGCACATAGAGTAACAGATCCTTCGGTCCAACTTGTCCATGCCAACCAAATATCTTAAATTAATCTAGTCCCATTTGCTAGCACTTGGCCCATATTCTTCTAAACCCTTCCAGATGCCAATTAACTTTTCTCCCCTCTCACGCTAAACCTATGCCCTCTAGTTCTGGACTCCCCACACCCAGTGAAGTCTGTTTACCTATCCATGTCCCTCATGATTTTATAAACCTCTATAAAGGTCACCCTTATGTAGGGGGAACAGCCTATTCACCCTCTCCCTGTAGCTCAAACCCTCCAACTCTGGTAACATCCTTGTAAATCTTTCTAGTTCTGGACTCCCCACACCCAGTGAAGAGACCTTGTCTGTTTACCTATCCATGTCCCTCATGATTTTATAAACCTCTATAAGGTCACCCTTATGTAGGGGGAACAGCCTATTCACCCTCTCCCTGTAGCTCAAACCCTCCAACTCTGGTAACATCCTTGTAAATCTTTTTTGAATCCTTTCAAGTTTCACAACATCGTTTGATAGGAGGGAGACCAGAATTGCAAACAGTATTCCAAAAGTGGATCACCCAATGTCCTCTACAACCACAATATGACTTCCCAACTCCTATACTCGATGCTTTGACAAATAAACGAAAGCATATCAAACGCCTTCTTCACTATCCAATCTACCTTCAACTCCGCTTTGGACTGTGGGAAGAAACTGGACCACAGGAAGGAAACCCATGCAGACACAGGGAGGATACAGACAGTTGCCCAAGGCTAGAATTGAACCCAGTTCCTGGCATTGTGAGGCATCAGTGCTAACCACAGATAATATGCCACCCTTTCTTGCATTCACTTTTATTATAAAGGGTGCAACAAAATTTCAGGTGATTGATTCTTGAGAGAAGAGAATTTGTTTTGAGGAGAGATTGAGTAGAATATTTTCTTTCTTATGTTTAGAAGAATGAGAGATTATTTCAGTGAAACATGAATGAATCTGAGATGATTAATCCGCAATTAAGATCCAAAGTATCAGGATAAACTGTTAACCATTTAGTACCTGAACTGAGATGAAAAACTTCTGTTTTCAAAAGCTGTGAAACTTTTGAATTTCCTATCTCTGTGAATGAAGGATTTGTAGTTATTAATTATAGTGAATACTGAGAAATGTTTGGAGTCAAAGTGAATTTATAGGAGTTGGGATGTCATGTTGTGGCTGTACAGGACATTGGTTAGGCCACTTTTGAATACTGCATTCAATTCTGATCTCCCTGCTATAGGAAAAATGTTGTTAAACTTAAAAGGGTACAGAAAAGGATGTTAGCAGAGTTGGAGGGCTTGCGTTATAGGGAGATGTTGATTTGATTGGAGCTATTTTTCCTGGAGAGTTGGAGGCTGAAGGGTGATCTTAGAAGTTTATAAAGTCATGACAGGCATGGATATGGTGAATAGCCGAGGTCTTTTTAGCCAAGTGACTCCAGAGCTAGAGGTTTAAGTTGAGAGGGGAAAGATTTAAAAGGGACCTAAAGGGTAATGTTTTCACACAGAAAAGTGGAGAGTTAGCTGCCAGATGATGAAGTAGTGGAACCTTATACAATTACAACACTATCTGGATGAGCCTATAAATAGGAAGGATTTGAAGGGATATGGACCAAATGACAGGAAATGGGACGAGATTAATTTAGGATAACTGGTCAGAATGGATGAGTTGGAGCGGAGGATCTGTTTCCACACTGTACAATTCTTATTACTGTAAGTGATATGAGAATAGGTTGGGTCGGTGAAGTTATCCTACTTTTGGGGTTCAAAATAAAAGAAAAAATACAGTTTCCAGTGTATAAAATTAATAAAAAGTTCAAGTGAATGAACAAACATTTTCCAGTTGTTATTCATTCACATGATACAAGCAGAGCAGAATGCCCAGATTTATAACCTCTCCTCATGCTTTGTACAATTCCGAGGTTTTACCACTATCTTTAAATATAATATCAGTTTGAAGTTGGGAGGCAATAACTTGTTCGTTTAAACAACTTGTAATTTTATTTACATTTTCAAATACATTAAGATAGTTTTTTTTTTAAATGGGGAGAGCATCGGTGATGTTGCATTAATACCACTGGACCAATAATGTAGAGGTCCGGGACCTCTGGTTCAAATCGCAGGTGGTGGAATTTAAATTAATAAATAAAGTATAAAGTTCATCCAAGTAATGATGCCATGAAGCTACTATTGATGGCTATAAAAGCCCATTGGTTCTAATTTCCTTTAGGAAAGGAAATCTACTATCCTTATCTGGTCTGGCCTTTATATGACTTCAGATCCATTGTAGTGTAGTTGACTCCTAGCTGCCTTCTAAATGGAGCTGGCCCTCAAATGCTAGAATTATCAATGAAAGAAGAGTAAAGAAAATCACCCAAATCAAACCCAGTGTGCTAGTAATCCGATGAGGGGCAATCAACATTTAAAGAATGCAATTAACTGACAACTATGCCACAAGATTTCTCTATTTTGAACGAATACTCTTTTGCAAAGAACATTAATTAAACAAAGTTAACATCAAGAAGTGAATACTACAGTTTGTAACGATGTGAATTGTGACCACAACTACATTTTATTTTGGCCTCACCCATCCCTCCTATCATGCCAACTGTCATGGTGAGCTGCATTTTGACCACTTGGAGATTAACCTAAACGTTTGCCTCAGATTTCACTTCAGAGTTCCAGCTAAGATTCTATGGGCTTTTCATTTAGCTTTTTGGCTAGACAGCCACCCACTTATACTTTACATGACTCTTAACTGTGGCTGCCATGACTCCTTGTTTGAGTTGCTGACAAATATCCAAAAGTATAGGCCTTTGGTAAGAGTAAGTAAGGATGCACTCTGTGGACTACTCAACTTGATATTTTGTGCAGATGCCTCCTCTTTCCATGGAGATATAATTCACTGCAAAGACTTGAGGTATAATAGTGGAGTCTGTTTCAAACAGCTATCTTTTTCCAAGGGTGCAAAGTGCTTCTGGAAATGTGAAATTTTGTCAACACATTTTTCTGTTGCTTCTGCAAAGTTGTCCTCTTTGTGGATAACACCTGTGGCTCAGTATCTAAGTACAACTGAGCAAAGCTTGGAGTATCTTGTATATTCCATGAGAAAAACTCCATTGATACCCCTGTCTTCAACATCTGCTTCTTGTTTACAAAGTGCACTTGATATGTGATAATCTTGCTATTTCACTTGGGAACATGAGACGTGTGAATCTGCACAGGTGGAGGGTGTATATGTGTCACCATGGGAAAGGATTCACTGTCTTTGGGCAGATGTTACATTTCAATTAATGCTAAACAGGAAAATGACGAGTGATTGCTAAATGTTTTGTACTGGTCCAATATATAATTTTGCTACCAATTATTAGATCCCTACTTCTGCATTGCCAGTGTTCTTTGCCCTCTTCTAATCTGTGATCTTCATGGCTGCTAATATTGCTTCTGTCACTCAGGGTGTCTACTCCTTGTACCTTGTTTCTCTGGAGTTCTGTACGTTTTTCTCCTGCAAGGAGAGGAGGCAAAGTTATGAATGTGATACGTGGATTATGTGGAGAACAGGGAATGGTAACATTGGTGGAGGGTGACTGAGGGATGTATTTCAGATGGCAGTAAGTTGAGATTGGTTCTTCAAATGGGAATGTGAGGAAGTACTTTGAGAGAACTGACTTGAGCCATTAAGTGTGCTCATGAGTGCTGCACAGAAGATGTCAGTATATGTTGGTACCTCAGGGTTATACCAGTCATTTTACTGTCTTTGTTGGGTAATCTTATGACACTGAATTCAGCTGCAAAGGACTACACATAGAATCCCTGCAGTGTGGAAGTAGGTCCTTCAGTCCAACAACTCCACACTGACCCTCCAAAGAGTAACCCACCTAGACCCATTCCCCTACCTTATTATCCTGTATTTACCCCTGACTTATGCACCTAACCTATACATCCCTGAACACTATGGGGTATTTAGCATGGTCACTTTATCTAATCTACACATTTTTGGATTTTGGGAGGAAACCCATGCAGACACTGGGAGAATATGCAAACTCCACACACAGTTGCCCGAAGTTGGAATCAAACCTGGATCTCTGGTGCTGTGAGGCAGCAGTGCTAACCACTGAGCCACCTCTGCCCCATCTGCCATTCACTTTGTCTGGCATCTCCAACGATGCGAGGTGACCTCTTGGCAAGTTCACAGGGAACAGTATTCCTCCATAGCAGCCTGCTGGCTGTAAGAGCCACACAAGTTTGTCCCCAGAGAGGTCCATGAACAGTGAATTATACCTTGTTTAGGCTATTTTTAGTTTTTTTTGAGTATTCCAAATTAGAAATAACTAGCAATATGTCAGTTTTGAAGTTACTGAGTAAAATGTGATGCAGTTATTAGCTAGTGCTTAAATGCAAAGTTTGAAAGTGGGTACAGATAAAAGATAACAAGATAGTGCGAACAGTTTGTCATCGTTGCAGGCCTGGCTTTCTTGAAGATTTCTCTTTCTGAGGTAAAGAGTTTGAAAACTTGAAGTCACAAATCAACACCTACGTTGGTTCTGGAGTCGAATAGCTTGAGGCTTCTTCCACAAGTGGACTTAACAAAAAGCAGTTTCTATGAAATTCCTTTCTTTCACTTTTACAGTACTGCAGACTGTGACACTTGGTGACCTGTGTTGGCACAACAATCATTTAGCTGGTCTCCCTTCTCTTTCCCCACTGAGAATACTGTCTCTCTCTGTCTGTGTCTGTCTCTCTGTCTGTGTCTGTCTCTCTGTCTGTGTCTGATTCTCATGGTGTGTCTTATGATGTCTGTGAGCCTCTTGTAGTCTAACAAAATGGAAATCACAGCTGCCAGAGCTACTTTCCTAACTTTGAATCATTGTTTCATGAAACAAAATAAATCATGTTAGAATTCCTTGTGTCTGCATTGATTTAAGGAGGTCAGCTAGCTGGACCTCATAGAATATGAGTTTGCTGAATAGACTAGATTAACAGCCTCAATTGGGGAGCCCTGGCTGACATAAAAAAGGTTGAATGTCAGAGATACTGACACTCTGGTGCCTGACTCTGTATGAGGCAGAATCAGTGAATGACTGTTCATGAGTAAGTAAAGAGTGACTTGGTGATGGTCTCTGTGGAGCTATTTTGGCATCATTCCAGCTTCCTGTTTTCTCAGAACATTTGAATTTTCATATTTTTACAAGGACCCATTGTGGTTTCTGAGGCACAATCAAATCATAAGTGTCTCCATTTGCGATTGATGTTAAAATAGTGCATCAGTGTGTCCGGTTTCTTGATGTAGTGAATTGACAAGTAGTTATGTGACTTCGGGGAGTCACTTTTTGAAATTTTACATCCACTTCAAAGATAGATTAGCCTTCTTTACAAAGTATATATACAGCCATTCTGACCCATGTCCCTTTAAACAGAAGTCTTTCCACTGACCAGTGTTTGACATCCTTATGTACATACTTTGACCATTAAAGCTGGAAGTGGGATGCTAATGTAGTAGCTGAGTTAATGATCACCACAAAGCCTGCCTTAGTCAGAGTCCGATTCCCATCTTGTTGCCGGCACACTCTTCCTTCTCTGATTGTGACAGTTTCAGTGAAACTTGGCCTATTATTTCCAATTCTAAGTACCATGCCTTTCGACACATCTCATGTCTTAGACATCCAGAGAGGACAAAGCAAGCTTGATCACACTCCATTCCCCACTTAAATGTTCTCTGGCACAAAGTGGCAGCAGCCTACGTTGTCTATGATGCAGTGCAGCAATTTGCCAAAGCTCTTTCAGCAAACCTCCCAAACCCACATCTTTAGTTGTCTAAAAGAACAAAGACAGCAGATTCATGGAGACACCATTACCTGTAAGTTTTCGTTCAATTCCCAAACCATCCTGATTTGGAACTATACTGTCATTACTTCACTGCCACTGACACAAAATCCTAGATCTCCTTCCTAACAGCAACTCGTGTCCCTAAACTTGATGAGTTGTAACAATTCAAGTATGTAGTTCATTTCCAGCTTTACATGGACTATAAACTTGTCATTAATGACGATGTAATATGAACACAAAGAAATAGGCTGAGGAAGTATTTGAAATTATGCATAGTATTTGCAATTGCAGAAGAATATTGGAAGACTGTACTCTCAACAAGAAAGGGTTACACATATCAGTGTCAGAGTAAAAGTTGTGTGTTTAGTATTGGTTTGTAGAAAATTGCAAATGCTCTGGAGAGGAATACCATGGAGGGATTTGTAAATGAGGGCAAGGATTTTAAAATCAATGCACTTGGTAATAGCATATGCCTGCAGAAATTGTAACAACTTCTGTTTCGAGGAGATGCATTGTTGAGTTGTAAATGAATTAGAACATTTTTGATTGGAAGAGTTTTTTGAAAAGCAGGAATTTTAATTTCCAGTCTATTCTTCCATAGGATTAGGGAACTCATAAAGATGAGAATTGTGAGGAGAAGTTAAGGAAAGCTGCAGTACATTGCAAGTTGAATCAGAAATTAACAGCGCTTTGGTTTTAGGTGGAGAAGTATTTTACATCATGCATTATTTTCACAATCCTTCCTGTGTTTGTATATCAAAACTTAAACCACATAGTAAGAATAGCTATATTTCGTATTAAAGAACTTATATCTATTTTGTCCACTTTATGTAGTGGAAATAGCACTGCCTTTGTAATTGTTAAGCAAAATTCCATCTTGGTTGTTAATTTTCACTGCACATTAAAATTTCTTTTGACCTGACGTTGTCGATAGTTACATTTTGTCCAATAAGTTGAAAATTATTTCAAAGGGGATGTCTCAAACATATTTTTAATTTATTAATCTAAAAATTCCTAATGGCTTTGAACTTTTTTACTAATTAAATAAATAGAAAGTATACAATTTCTCTCACTTAATTAAGATTAGATTACTTAGTGTGGAAACAGGCCCTTCGGCCCAACAAGACCACACCGACCCGCCGAAGCGCAACCCACCCAGACCCATTCCCCTACATTTTACCCCTTCTGCTAACACTATGGGCAATTTAGCATGGCCAATTCACCTAACCTGCACATTTTTGGACAGTAGGAGGAAACCGGAGCACCCGGAGGAAACCCACGCAGACACGGGGAGAATGTGCAAACTTCACACAGTTAGTCGCTTGAGGCGGGAATTGAACCTGGGTCTCTGGCGCTGTGAGGCAGCTGTGCTAACCACTGTGCCACCGTGCTGCCCACAATTAAAATAATGATTCTAATTTATTATTCACCATGTGCAGTACAAGACTCAGATGAAAATCAGAAAGCATCCTTGGTGCTAGACCCTGCTTAGAAACATAGTTCTGGAGAATTTTACAATGATTGTTTGAATTTAATTTTAATGTATGTTTATTTTATAGTCTTACAACAATAAACTGATTATCTGCATTCTGTTTCACTAAAGGAAGATTATAGTCATGTCATGTTTTAATTTATGCAGAGGGACAGTTAAGAGTCGATGCCAACGTTTCTGTGCATCAACGTGACAGGCCATATGGTGTGAGGGCAGAAGTGAAGAATATTAACAGTCCCCGATTTTTGGCAAGAGCAATTGGTTTGTGAATGTCCTCCATCTGTCCTACTTTAAATGTTTAAACTGCATAGGATTGTGAGGCTTTTTTTTCCTCTTGATAGAGTTTCCAATTGAAGATCATTTCTCTAAACTCCATCAAAAAAAAGTTATTTTTCTTTGATTTTATGGACATAACTTGTTCTAAATGGAAAACATTGTTTTGAAATTATTTATTTGATGGAACTTAAAAAAAAATTGTTACAAAAATCATTGCTGTGATCATCTGGAATGTAATATTTGTTTTATTTATAACAGATTATGAAATTCAAAGACAGATTGACATCTTGGAGAATGGAGGAAAAATATTAAATGAGACCAGAGCGTTTGATTATAAAACCGGGTGAGAATTTATATTGGACTTTTTGCCCACTTTGTGAAAAAGGAGAATCTAAAATATTAAAATTCAGACTCTTCTTGACTTTGTGGACTAACATTTGCATTATTCTACTAAGTTGTTCTGATCAGAAAGTACTCTGCTTTGATAATGTACCTGTGTTGAATTGACTGTCTCACGAGCAATGCGGTGATATTTCAAATGACTTTAGAAACCTCAATCTTGGGAATGATCAGACAATAAACCCAGTTATGATCTCTGCCAATCTCTTTTGCAAAGTGTGCCTCTCTGGATATGAAGTGAGGATAGAGTTGAATAATGTTATGTTGGCCTTCGTTGGACAATGGCATTTGATATTAATTAAACAGGAGCAAGTCTTTGGTTTAGTGGTACCATATTGATCTTTCAGTTAGAGGGTAGAAGGTTTGAATTCTTGAGTCCATCCCAGTGAATGACTAGCAAATTAGAGATTATCTATTAGGTGTGGGTAGTGTCCCCTTATTGAATGGATTCTGGGAGCTCATAAACTTTTTTTGTACAGGACTAAGTACTGAATAATCTAATGTTAAGATGGTTACAGCTATGAAAGGAATTACTTGTGTCGCGGTCTATCAGACTTTCAACAAGCTGCTAATCCTTCCATTGACACATCCTTTTAAAAAGGAAGTGAACTAAGATATGAAATACTGGTTCCTGGAAGAATGCACCCACTTCAAATCTAACCCTTTTTCTTCCTCTCTACAGTTCTCATATTTGTTGGAATCCAATAGTTAATCTGTCCTGTATGTGTGTCTCACTTTCTTTCAACTCATGTAAATAGCTTCACTCTAATCCAACATCACAAACTGCTCAACCTACTGTCGCTAAAATCCTTGAGTGTTATCCTTCTTTGTCTTCCTCAATTTTTCCACCGCATTTTCTATGATCTGTCATGCCACCCTAATGGCAGTCATTCTTTAAATGTTGACTTCATATGACTGTATTTAGATATGTCAACTGCGAATTGCCTGAATCCAGTAGTGCATCTTTCTTTATAGCTCATCTTCCTGCCTGTGCATAATCAACTTTGAAATTTTCCACAAATCTGTCTTTGGCTAATTCCTATTGTTCATTAAGATGATATCATCTGAAAACATGATCTATTGAATTGCACAAAGTTCCGAGCGTTTGACAGTGTAGTTGTAGGGAGGGTCCATCCACTGACAGAGAATTTAGACTATTGGGCACAATTATAGTCATTCTGATTATGATTAATATTAATAGATTTTCAGATTCTAAGGGAATTGAATTATGGAAGTCAGGCAGAGCTATGAGATAAAGGATCAGAAATGATCTTATTAAATGACAGAGACCAATGTGGCTGTACAGACTGTTACAATTTCTTAGATTCTTGATGAATCAGCTTCAATATGAATACATTCAACTGCACATGGCCAACACTTCCCTCAATTCAGTACCATCAGAGTGTAGCCAAACTGTCTGTTCAATATAGTGCCATTGATTAAAATTATTTATCAACTGAACATTGAGTGAACCAAAGAAATTGTTTAAACCCTTGCTATGAACTTTTTTCATCTGAATCTCAATATCTGATTCTTATGTCTCCCCTCTCATTGTTACACTGTTGGTAATCATGCCTGTTAGCTGCTTGTCTCCACACTCTAGAAATTCACTCCCTAAATCTTGTGCCTATCAACTCACTTTCTTCCATTAAGACTGTTCTTGAAAACATGACCTCTTTTTTTTTTATAGATATTTTTATTAGAAATTTAACATTTTTACAAGTTTACAAAAATAAACAAAACTACAACCCCGCTCCTAAAGACAGAGGTAAAATCGAATAAGAAAACATGACCTCTTTAAGCTTTTGTTTGCCAATTCTAATTTCTTTTCCTTTGTCTTGGCATATTTAATTCTGTCTCTGGAATTCCTTAAGAGTGTTACTTTCTACATAAAAGGCACTATATAAATCCAAGCTGTTATGCATTATATATTATTAAAGATGGAATTGGTGAATATGATACAAAATCTTAACTGTCTATAAAAAGCATAGGGCAATGACTTGTTAATGATCATTTTGCAACTCAAGTTTTTTAAAATTTTACTCCTATCTGAAGAGGGGGAAGGGAGTAATGCATGTTTTTTATTCTCCTTTTTTGGACTATGGTAACCTTTTGATAGATACTCTCACACATTGCGATAGTGCACTCAGAATTTTGTAATTTAAATGAGCTGTGGCAGTGCATGCTGCTAGGCTATTTAACGGAAAACACTTGCAGCGAAGCACGAGCCTTCTCTGTTTTAATTATTATATCCTAATGTCATTTGTGATGTCCTTTCACTGTTGTAACTGAAATCGGCTAACTCAGCACAGATCATGAAGCACGTTTGGACTCTTCTAATGTATAAGACTCAGCTAGTCTTTGCATCAAATTGCTAAGCTATGACAGGAATCCATTTCTGTGATAAAGTGATATCTTTAGTTCTGCTGCAATTTTAAGTTAAATTTTATTAGCTTTCTTATGACTAGAACGTTCAGCACGTATTAAAAAGGTCAAGATCACAAAATAGTTAAGGATGAGGCAAGTCATTATTTAATTTTGGTTTATCCATTAAAAAAGATCAGAAGGTTCCTATTTTAGCACATGGTTTGCATGTTAAAATAGTCCAGGTTTCTTTGAAAGCATATTCCATGCATGGACCAGTCTTTGCATTAAACAATTATCTTGCTAAATTTATGTTTGTTTCTACACCTTTGACTTAATTAAAAGTAAAACTTTTATTCCCTTCTCCATTCCTTTTAATTATCATAGATATCGCAGATCAATCAGACCTATTGGCAACAGCCCAGCATCACCTGAGTAATCTCAACTCCAGTTTTTCTGAAAGTATTTATCATTTGGGGCTGGTATCCAACTTGGGAGAGCTACCCCACAGGCCATTCGAACAGAATGTAAAGTCCTCTAAGAATGACGTAGCCAAACTTTTCTATTGCTTTTCTTCTGAATATTTGAAATAATCATTCTGAATTTATTGTTCTGTGTCCATTTCTAGTCACAAGTCTGTTTGAGTTAATAAGAAACTGAATTCATATGAGAGATAAAGGCAGAGTGTTCAATACCTAGCATGGGCTAGATATTGAACCTGGTAATCTAAGTTGTTTTATTAATTTATTTGAGGAAACCATAAGAATGGGTGTCAAACTTGCATTGCCATTCACTTAGATTAGCACGGGGCGGCACGGTGGCACAGTGGTTAGCATGCTGCCTCACAGCACCAGCAACCCAGGTTCAATTCCCATCTCGGGTGACTGACTGTGTGGAGTTAGCACATTCTCCCCGTGTCTGCATGGGTTTCCTCCAGGTGCTCCGGTTTCCTCCCTCATTCCAAAAATGTGCAGGTTAGGTGAATTGGCCATGCTAAATTGCCCGTAGTGTTAGGTGAAGGGGTAAATGTAGGGGAATGGGTCTGGATGGGGTGCTCTTCGGAGGGTCGGTGTGGACTTGTTGGGCGGATAGGCCTGTTTCTAAAATATAGGGCAGCACTGTGGTACAGTGGTTAGCACTGCTGCCTCACAGCACCAGGATCCCAGGTTCGATTCCAGCCTCTGGTGACTGACTGTGTGGAGTTTGCACATTCTCCCCGTGTCTGCGTGGGTTTCATCCGGGTGCTCTGGTTTCCTCCCTCAGTCCAAAAGATGTGCAGGTTAGGTGAATTGATCATGCTCAGTTGCCCATAGTCAGGGGTGAATATGGGAAATGGATCTGGGTGGGTTACTCTTCGGTGGGTCAGTATGGACTTGTTGGGCCGAAGGGCCTGTTTCCATACTGTAAGGACTCTGATTAGATTAGATTAGATTAGATTAGTCTACCTCTGTACCACTGTGCTGATATACCTCCATATCTCTTGATGTCATTCATCTCCAGAAATCTTATCAGTTTCTGCCTTGTTAATGTTCCATGGTATCGAGGTAGGGAATTCCAAAGATTCATCAGAAAGAAATTCTCCCTTGATTTAGTCTTAAATGGCCTATCCCTTATTATGAGATTATATCCCCTGTCTGTAAAGCCACCAGCTAAACCAGCACAGAGTTTGTACCCTAATACCCATTGATTCCAGTTTTGCTAGGTCTCCTTGATGCTACACTTGGTTGAATGTGGCCTTGAAGTCAAGGGCTGTGACTTTCACCTCACCTCCGGAATTCATCTCTTTTGTCCATGTTTGAACTAAGGCTGTAATAAGGTCAGAAGTTGAGTGGCCCCGTGGAACCCAAACAGAGCATCACTTAACTGTTTATTACTGAGCAAGTACTGCTCTATAGCACGGCTGATGACACCTTCCATCACTTTATTGATAATTGAGAGGAGACTGATGGAGTAGTAATTGGCTGGTTTGGATTTGCCATGCTTTTTATGTACAGAACGTACATTGTCAGGTAGATGCCAGTGTTATAACTGTTCTGGAAGAGCTTCACTAGAGGAGCAGCAAGTTCTGAGCACAAGCCTTTAGTATTATTGCCAGAATGTTATCAGGGCCCATAGTCTTTGAGTATCCAATATCCCCTATCATTTCTTGATATCATGTGGAGTGAATCAAATTGACTAAAAACTGCTACAGCATCTGAAATGCTGGATATCACTGAAGGAAGTTAAGATGAGTCATTCACTCAATACTTCTGGCTGGAGATGACTGCAAAAGCTTTACCGTATCTTTTGCAGATTTGTTAGGCTCTTCCATCATTGAGGATGGGGATATTTGTGAAGTCTGGATCAGTGGTGCTGGAAGAGCACAGCAATTCAGGCAGCATCCGAGGACAGGCAAAATCGACGTTTCTGGCAAAAGCCCTTCATCAGGAATAAAGGCAGAGAGCCTGAAGCGTGGAGAGATAAGCTAGAGGAGGGTGGGGAGAGAGTGGCATAGACATAGAGTACAATAGGTCAGTGGGGGAGGAGAAGAGCTTCAGGGCAGAGGAAATGACCTGGGAGTTGCAGTGGGAGAGAGACTCCCTGTCTCTCCCCACCCCAACCCTCCTCTAGCTTATCTCTCCACGCTTCAGGCTCTCTGCCTTTATTCCTGATGAAGGGCTCTTGCCCGAAACGTCGATTTTGCCTGTCCTCGGATGCTGCCTGAATTGCTGTGCTCTTCCAGCACCACTGATCCAGAATCTGGTTTCCAGCATCTGCAGTCATTGTTTTTACCATATTTGTGGAGTCGCCTCCTCCAGTGAGAGTTTTAATTGTCCACTACCATTCATGACTGGACGTGACAGTACTGCAGAGCTTAGATCTGATCCATTGGTTGTGGGATTGCTTAGCTCTGTCAGTTACTTGCTGCTTGTGCTTTTGGCATTTAAATAGTCCTGTTTGGTAGCTTCACCAGATTGAACCTTGTTTTCAAGTATGACTGATGCTGCTTTTGGCATGCACTTCTCCATCCTCTTTTGAATCAGGGTTGTTCACTTGGCTGAATGGTAATTGTTGAGTAGGGGATATACCAAGCCATGAGATTGCAGTATGAATACAGGTCTGCTGCTGTTTATGGATGCCCAGTTTTCAGTTGGAAGGCCTGTTTGAAGTATGTCCTATTTAGCACAATGATAGTGCCACATGACATGATAGAGGTTATTCTCAATGTGAAGGTGGAACTTTATCCCCACAAGGACTGTGTTGTGTCACTTTTACTGATACTGTCCTGGACAGATAGAACATAGAACATAGAACAATACAGCACAGAACAGGCCCTTCGGCCCACGATGTTGTGCCGAACATTTGTCCTAGCTTAAGCACCCATCCATGTACCTATCCAATTGCCGCTTAAAGGTCACCAAAGATTCTGACTCTACCACTCCCACAGGCAGCGTATTCCATGCCCCCACCACTCTCTCTGGGTAAAGAACCCACTCCTGACATCTCCCCTATACCTTCCGCCCTTCACCTTAAATTTATGTCCCCTTGTAACACTCTGTTGTACCCGGGGAAAAAGTTTCTGACTGTCTACTCTATCTATTCCTCTGATCATCTTATAAACCTCTATCAAGTCACCCCTCATCCTTCGCCGTTCCAACGAGAAAAGGCCGAGAACTCTCAACCTATCCTCGTACGACTTCCTCTCCATTCCAGGCAACATCCTGGTAAATCTTCTCTGCACCCTCTCCAAAGCTTCCACATCCTTCCTATAG
>NC_057710.1:154116110-154131281 GCF_004010195.1 Chiloscyllium plagiosum | reverse complement strand
AATACGGTTCCTCTCATTCGTAAATACTGAAGAAAAGTACTCATTCAAGACCTCTCCTATCTCTTCCGACTCAATACACAGTCTTCCACTACTGTCCTTGATTGGACCTACCCTCGTTCTCGTCATTCTCATGTTTCTCACATACGCATAAAATGCCTTTGGGTTATCCTTGATCCTATCCGCCAGAGATTTTTCATGCCCTCTCTTGGCTCTCCTAATCCCTTTCTTCAGGTCCCTTCTGGCTATCCTGTATCCCTCCACTGCTCTGTCTGAACCCTGTTTCCTCAACCTTATGTAAGCCTCCTGCAGATGCATCTGCAGCCAGCAGATTGGTAAGGATGAGATCAAGTATGTTGTTCCCTCTTGTTTGTTCCTTCACCACCTGCTACAGATCCAGCCTAGCAGCTACGCCCTTTAGCTCAATCAATAATACTGTTGCCAAGCCACTCTTAGATATTGAAATCTTTCATCCAGAGTACATTTTGTGCTGTTGCCATCTCAGTGCAATCTCGAATTATTGTTCAACATGGAGAAGTACTGATTCATGAGCCAAGGGAGAATGGTACATGGTAATCAGCAGGAGGTTTCCTTGCCCCTATTTAGCATGAAGCCATGAGAATTCATGGAGTCCGGAGTTAACGTTGCGAACTCCCAGGGCAACTCCTTTCTCACTGTATACTCCTGTGCAGTCACCTCTGCTGGATCTGTCCTGCCGGTGAACCAGAACATCTTGAGGGCCAGTGATACTGTTGTCTGAGACTTTGTAAGGTATGATTTGGGGACTATGTCAGGCTGTTCCTTGACTAGTTCATGAGACAGCTGTCTCAATTTTGGCACATCCCCAAAAGTTAGTAAGGAGAACTTTACAGGATCAACAGGGCTGTTTCTGCCAAAGTCTTTTCCAGTGCCAAAGTCTTTTCCAGTGCCTAAGTCGATGCTAGGTCATCCGTCCAGTTTCATTTTTTTTAGACTTTTGTAGCGATTGTTATAACTGAATGGCTTGCTTCAGAGGGCAATTGAGAGTTAATCACTTTGCTGTGATCTGGAGTCATGTGTCGGCCACACCAGATAAAGATGGCAGATTTCATTCCCTTAAGGACACTGGTAAACCAGATGGGTTTTTCCGACAATCAACAATGGTTTTCATTGTCATCAGTCGATTCTTACTTTTATTTTTATTGAATTCAAGTTGCACCATCTGCTGTCACGGGATTTTAACTCTGGTCCCAAGAACATTTGCTGAGTTTCTGAATTAATAGTTTAACAGTAATACATTTGGCCGCCATCTCCCCAATATCTGATCCCTAGCTGATTCTTCACAGTGCTATTGTAGAAACTCATCTTGTGCCCACAGTAGAAATTTATCATCCATTTCATTAGTGCTGGTTAGGTTTGTCCAGTCAATATGTAAATTGAAGTTGCCCATTATCTTTGTATTACCCAATTTCATGGATCTTAAAGATTCTGCTTTATTCCGCACCCAATATTACAACTAATATTTAGTAGCCTATAAACAACTACCACAAATATTTGCTATCCCTGGCTGTTTCTTAAAAACTGATTCCAGATATTTTCTAATGAATCTGTTCAGAGATGTTATTATACTTTTCTTGAGCAAGTGGTACTTGAATCCAGGCCTCATGGTTTAGAGGTAGGGATACTACCACAGCACCACACAAGCCCCCTTTCAAACTGATTCTACGCCTTAATCCTTTAACCTAAGATCACTTCTCACTAATAAGCTGATCTTGTCACTTATAAAGAACACTTCCCCACCTCCCCTTTTTGCCACTCTTCCTTTACTTATGAATATTTTTGGATATCCAGTTCCCAATTTTGGTTGCACTGTAGCTATTTTCATGTAATGGCAATTAAATCATTTTTTTATTGTGGTTTGTGCCTCCACATTATTGAGTTTGTTGTAAATAATGCACTCATTCAGATAAGGTGTCTTTAATCCTAAACTATATACAGTCTGGGATATATATAATTTGGCAATATCGCCTCACTTTTTAAATTCAAACTCTGTTGTGTCCAGTAGAGGAACAGGATAAGGTTTACCTCTCCAGTGTGGATTATAATACCTCTGAATATGGTAGCAATGATCCATTATGGTTTGAGCAGCAATATTGCATCCCTTAGATAAGAGATTAAATCGCAGTCTCTAACAATAACATTTATGTAGCACATTTCGAAAGGTGGAGAGTTTCAGATGGCGTATCCCAGAGCTTAGGGACCAGTGCCAAATAAATGCCAAGCAACAGTGGAGCAATGAAGACCAGGGATGTGCAAGAAGTCTGACTTGGACTGTTTGAACAGTTTGCATTCTAATCCTATTTGATGCTTGCCTTTGCTTCATCTGTTTTATAATTTCACTTATTACCCTTTGGCAATCTATTAATTTAACAATTAATTTAACCAGTTGTTGACTTATTTAAGTTGCAGCTTAAACGCAGAGATCTTCAGCAATGTTAACAGAAATAAAAGATTTTCATTTATGAAACAATTTACCACATTTCTCAAAATTTCTATTTTATATACTGTGAATTATGTTGGCTGAAATGAAGCAAATTTGTATAAGCAGCAGCTTTTGGTAATAATTGGAAGAATATTATTCTAGGGAAAATATGTTGATTATCTTTGAATAGTGCTGTCAGTTTTTTAAATCTATGGATTAATATGATTAATCAATACAGCTCTGCTGCTGAAACCATTATCCATGCTTTTGTTACCTCTTGCTTCAAATTAAATGCTCTATTGGCTAGCCTTCCCTATAAGCCTATTCAAGACTATTCAAAGTCTTGCTGTGTGTATTTGCACCAAGGCCCAATCTAATGTCATACTTATGTTCAATGACCTACGTTGGCTCCTAGAACCTGCAGTTCCTCAGTTATACACTTCTCATCCTTGTTCTCCATGGTGTCATCCAACAGTATCTCCAGCCAAACATTGCTTTGTGATCTCTGTACTTGCCTAGTCTGGCCTCTCCCGCTTCCCTGGTTTTCATTGTTCCTCTGTTGCGAGGCATATCTTTGCTGGCTGGCCCCAAAGCTTTGGGATGCTCTAAAGCTCTCCATCTCTCTAACTGTGCTGCATAAATGTTATTGGTGCGTACTGCTCGTGTTAATAGACTGTGATTTAACATGAGCAGTACCCACCAATAACATGTAGCACAGCTTGTAGCTGTTCAAAACAATAATGAATCATTGTTGTTATATTCAGAGGTATTATAATCCACATTGAAGAGGTGAACTAGTTCTGTTCCTTATCCCATTCCTGCATTGGACATAGCAAAGTTTGACTTTAAAAAGTGAGGTGATATTTCCAAATTGTATTTGGCTATCTAGTAGAAAAGAGTCAGCTAGGTTCCTTAACTAAGAAGAACTAGTTTATTGCAAACAAAAGTTCTTACTCCAGCAATAATGTAAAAAAATCAACATCAAAGGATTTAAACTGCAAATATATACAGTTAACTTTCTTGAAAAAATATTCTGACGTGCACACAACCTCCAAGTCTGGTGGAAAAACATTTTTTTAAAATTGTTGTGTGATCTCAAAGGGACTTTGGCCAAGTAACAGTTAAATTCATGAAAAAAGAATTATTCACAGGTGATTGAAATGTTAGTTGTAGTCAAAATACTTTTGTACACAAGCTGTTGACATTGGGGAGTCTTCCTGAATAAGTAATGGCTATCTGAATGTACTTTTCTGGAGGCAGTGGTGTAGAGCTCAAAATCCCCTTTAGGAACCCTTCATTTGTAGTGATGAGGCATTAGAATGGGGTTTCAGCTCTCTCATTTTGAGAAGGGTTTCAGAAAAAGAGAACATAATCTGTTGGCCCCGTGTTCAAATGCAATGGCTGTGTTGCACCTGTCTTTAAGATTGTAGATTCCAGACAAGCAACTGGAGTTCTTTGCAAATGCTTCTTTGCTCCCAGCATTTCCTCTGCTGTGCAAAATAACCTCAGAGTCCAAGATATATGTTTTGTTAGTGATTTTTGAGAAGATTTGTAGCTCAGGTTGATGTTATGGGTGTAAGTTAGCTTGCTGAGCTGGAAGGTTTGTTTTCAGATGTTTTGTCACCATGACTAGGTAACATCATCAGTGAGAGCCTCCAGTGAAGTGCTGGTGGTATGTCCCGCCACTCTATTTATAGGCCTTGGTTTCTTAAGGTGAGTGATTTTCTTTTTCCCAAGGTAACATAGATGGGATCTAAATCAATTTTATTTATTAATGGAGTTCCAGTTGGAATACCAGGCCTTTAGGACTTCTCATGCATGTCATTGTTTCTCTTGTCCTAAGATGTGTGTCTTTTAGTGGCTAGTTGGTGTTCATGACCCACTATCACTAGTTTCCATACATACAGAAAAAGGACACCACTTTAACTGGGACAACACAACTCCATCAATAACCACATCGATTTAGGCCCCATTTACCTTGCCTTGAAAAAAAGAACCAGAAATGTCACCACCCACCCTAAGAAACAAAACCCTATAACTGGAGAGGCGGGACATACCACCAACACTTCACTGGAGAATCTCTCTAATGATGTTACCTAGTCATGATGACGAAACATCTGAAAACAAACCTTTCAGCTCAGCGAGCTAACGTACATCCATATATATGTATTGTCAATGATATTTTAAAATTAATATTTCAGATAACAAAACTTCATAATAGATGATACAGCAGCAGTTTTGCAAAAGTACTTATATGTAATTAAGCAGAAAAAAACTTTAACGTTGAAAATTATACAGCCTGTAGGACTTAAGATTTTCAGATATTTTTAATGTGTTTAAAGTCACAAAATACTCCCATAATGCAATCTTCATTGCCATAAACTGCAGTCTAATTTATATCAGAAAAGCTGGTAATGCATTGTGAGCCAAGGGATTGAATAGGAACCCATATTAGTAATATTTAATTTGGGTGTCCTAGCTGTAATTTTGTCATCTAGAGTTCATAAAGCAGTCAACAGCTTTGTTATTTGACGTGGGAGATAAACAGTAGAAGAGATTTGTTCTAATTAACAGATGATCAGTAGCTAGTGATAGTAAAGCAACATATGGTAATATTTTGAACTACATTTAAACTACACTTCCTCAGTACAGGAGAAATGGATGAAACAGCTCTTTGTTAATAGTATGAATGATTTCAGATCCACATCAGCAACTTTAATAGAGTGTTCAAAGTTTGTGAGAAGATTTGTAGCTCGGGTGCTCGTTGCTGTGGTTCTGTTCGCCGAGCTGGAAGTTTTTATTGCAAACATTTTGTCTCCTGTCTAGGTGACATCCTCAGTGCTTGGGAGCCTCCTGTGAAGCGCTTCTGTGGTGTTTCCTCCGGCATTTATAGTGACCTGTCCCTGCCGCTTCCAGTTGTCAGTTTCAGCTGTCCGCTGTAGTGGCCGGTATATTGGGTCCAGGTCTGTGTGTTTGTTGATGGAGTTTGCGAAACAGAGAATAGCCAGGGAATTCCTAGAAGCTTGGCACTCATCCACAAACTCCATCAACAAACACATAGATCTGGACCCAATATACCGGCCACTACAGCGGACAGCTGAAACTGACAACTGGAAGCGGCAGGGACAGGTCACTATAAATGCCGGAGGAAACACCACAGAAGCGCTTCACAGGAGGCTCCCCAGCACTGAGGATGTCACCTAGACAGGGGACGAAACGTTTGCAACAAAAACTTTAATAGAGTGTATTTGTGGGATTTTGTCAAAATCAAAAGCCTTGATGGCATTTAAATAATTCCCAGCTATCCAGTGCACCATTTGAAATTTCCTCCTTTTGAAATCTCCTAAAAGTCAAATAAATATTTTCCTGAATCAAGTTAAGTTATTAACCATACATGGAACTGAAGATATTAAATGACTGCCTTATGGAGTCAAAGGCTTTCGCAAAGGCTTGTGCAATGTTGATGTTGAACATCTCATACTCCTTATTATGCTGGCTTTTTTGCCTATCAATTCACCATGCATTTCTGCGTACAAAAGCATCAGCCTTTTTCTGTGGGCAGTCCATCAAAATCTTCATCAGAGCCCTCAGCAGCATCTCTTTTTTATGACCTTTATCCTTTAATGAGCTGGCAACTATTATATCGTTTAATTATGTATAGTTTCAAATGCTGTTAGCCATTAGTAAGCTTGGATCCCCTCTTGATGTATGCAGGCCCTGAATAGTGTGTTTAGTCCTGGTTGTCATCTGCGATCATGGCAATTGACTTTGTGCTGCCTGCTAATCATACATCCTCATACCCATTTTCAGCAACAGTTAGTTTTCTCCCCTAACTCTCAATATTATGTAGACGCAAATTTTCTCATGCTGTGAAACTATATCAGTGCCATTGTTAATACAAAGAATGTAGAATTTTTGCCCTTCTTTATTACTAGTGCGGTTTACATTCTAAAAGCTAGTCATAGATTAAGACCAGTTTAAAATACATTCCCACTTGCAAGCGGTTGAGTTGATATGCTTCTTAAAATTCATTTTCTGCTCTTCCTCAACAGTTTTTCTCTCATGATTATTTGAAGATGCTTGTGAATAAACAAGAAATTACCACCAATCAGTGGTGATTAGGAGTGGCTGCATACTGCTTGTCCTTCAGCCTACTACCATATCAGTCCAGTGGAATTCAGGCCATTTGCAAAACCTGACAATGCCCACATTGCATAGACTATTGACAAAGCCTTGGAGCTTCTGATTCAGGTCCTTACCATACATCATACTTATCCACTAATCCTTTGGAAAAATGATACTTGTTCTGAAGTGGGAAGTCCCATATTTAATGATGAGTACTGGAGAACCAGAATGGACCACTGGACCACCAATTCGAACATTTTGTTAAGTGACCAAACCAGAACTGTGTAATTGTATTTTCATAAATTGACATGAAGATGATTTAATATATGTGAACATAATAGATTCTAGAGAAAAATATTTTGACTAGGATGTTAATTTTGTGGAAATGTCTTAATGATTACTGTTTTATTAATTTTAAGGCAGACCGTATCTATGAGAGACAAAGAGGGAAAACAAGACTATAGGTAATTAAGATTAGTTATAGAAAATGCCTGTAATGAATATTGAACTTGTCAAACATTTTTGTCTTTGTTTTGAACATGTGGTAGTTTAAAGAAAGGTGTTCCTTTGTTATGCTCAGGAGGTTCAATCTCTGCTCAATTCCAAATGGCTTCATATTTGTTTGCAGAGTATAATTTAACAAGGCCATTCATAGTCTGTTGCAATGAGTTATTGCATATTTTATCATTCACATGTATTTTAGAATATTTTTCATTTTACTTTTAGGTCATATGTAACATTTTACATATACTTGAAAAGGAAATTGCTAATATTTGTAAATAGTGTGGCCTATTTTTGAAAATGCCTTTGCTATATTCTAACTTGTCTCTGAATCCATTGTTTTATGGTAAATAACTCTGCAGTTTCAAGCCATGATAAGCTTGAAGTTACAGATTTCATTGACATCTTTCTTTCAATTGGCAGGAGGAACTGTCAGGAATGCACACTGTTTCAGAGCTATTCTGATTGTAATATTGAAAAAGATACTGCAAAAATTGAGCTGCTAGCACAATAAACCTTTGGCAATGTTCGTCATTGAGATAGAGAAATTTTACAATCACAAAAAATTAGAGCAGAAAAGAAACTAAAAGAACTGGACATGTTTCAGTGTTCGTTCTTGATATACTGTTGATACATGATGATTACATGAAATACTGAGGGGTATAGGATTTGCAGTCAAACATTGAGCCAATGTTGATTTTAACTAAAATTTTCTTGCTTCCCAGCAAGCCATGTTTATGTACATTTAATTTGTAAAATTGAAAAAAAGCATTATTTGATTTGCAATTGGAAGTGTTAAACTTGGCACATGCTCATCATCCAGTATTTTGATTAGATGCTGTAACATTTGTAAATAAAAATTGCGTATTCTTAATGTGTGGAGCTGTGCAAGATTAGCAGTAAGAGTGGCATATGCTGATAAATAGATCTTTAATAATTAATTTTGGGAATTGAGAAATACATTTGTGAAAATAACTGATTTTATAAGCTTTCTATTAAATATTTATTTTATTCAAGATCAAACAACTTAAAAATGAATCGGAGCATTAAGTTTGCTAACATCTTTAAAATGTTTAAGATTCATGCCAGAACCAAATTTGCCTCCACTCGCTATATATGACAATGAAACCCTGTCTTCTAATGTGAATCCTCAACAAGTGGTGAATATTGACCATATTCGTGAGCTGCTACCTGAGCTACCTGATGCTAAAAGAAAAAGACTGGTGGAAAAGTATGGTATTCTTGCTGAACACAGCTTCACATTAGTGGTAAGTACTTGGATTTAATGTTAAGATTCACAACATATGATTTATGTTCATAAATGTTTGTTTCTTATAAACCGGAGCTCTGGTATGCAAAGAGAGCCGAGTACCCTTGTGTGAAATGCAAAGGACTTGTATGCAAGTCCAACAAGTATTTAGAAAAGGTAATAGAATGTAATCATTTGATACTAGAGGAATTGAATGCCAAAGTATGCAAATTATGTTCAGTTACACGGGGCATTGGTGAGACAACATCTGACTTACTGTGTGTAGTATTGGTGTCACCTTACTTAGGGAAAATGTAAATGTGTTGGAAGCAGTTCAGAAATGGTTTAAGAGATTAATACCTGAATAGGCAGGTTATCTCACAAGGACGGGCTGGACAGGCTAGGTTTGATTCTGCTGCAATTTGAAAGGGTAAGGGGCAACTTAATTAAACTTGTTTGAATTTGGGGGATCTTGACAAGTTAGGTATGGAAAAGGGTGTCTCCTCTTATGGGAAAATCTAGAATAGTTTAAAAATCAGGCATCACCTATTTAGCAAAGAGACAAGGAAAGTTGTTTTCTGTGAAGTCGCAAGTCTTTGGTGCTGTCTTCCTGAAAAGACTGAAGCAGAGGTGAACAGGTGGACGCCTGGTAAGCAAGTGGATGAAATGTTATCAGTCGGCGGGAATGTGGATTTGTGGTTGCAATCAGATCAGCCATAATATTATCAAATGGCAGAACAAGTTCAAGGCCTGAAAGGCCCATCTTATTTTTTTGTTGATATGTTTGCATGAATAATTCTGAATTTGGTTTCAGTTATTGTGTTCATTTTTACACAAACTGATGCACCAACTGGCAGTCACTCTAACAAATCCATCCATGTTTTTAAAATTTCAAAGCTGCTCCCACCTCAGAATTCCACTGATATGTTGATCCCTGCCAATGGCAAGGTGGTTTACAAGACTTGGTTTACTTTTGGAACATAACTTAATTGAAATTCTGGTTGCAATAAATCATCAGAAAATGCTTTTCAAAATAATTTTCACAGGTTTTATTGTTAAGGACACGTAAACGTTTTCCAGGTGCAGATTTAGTATAAAAGCATGGCAGACTTCATTTGCAAGTGTTGTGTTTTATGCATAAGTTCTTTGTATCTTTATGTACTGACAAATTGGAAAAGGTGTGTTGGCAAGACATTTTTTTCTATCAGTTTAATTGCATATTCACTTAATAAATAGTTTAAATGCATTTGATTTGCATGCATGCAAATACATTCGCTCTTTTCTTCAACAACTTCAGGTTAGTTATAGCACCCTACAAATAGTCTATTTTTAAACAGCAACACTTTAAAGTAACACTAACTTGCATTTGTATAGGGATTTTAATGTAACAGAATATCCCAGGTATTATGACAGGTGAGATGTAGGTCTTAAGGATCATCTTCACAGATAATGATGAGTGGAGAAGATTGAGGAGGAAATTGCAGAAGTTCAGGTCTTCAGTGGTGAATCAAAGATGCTCAAAAGGACAGAATTTGAGGAACTCAGATCTTGGAAGACTTTATGACTGGAAAACATTGCAGAAATAGGGAGTGAACCGTTGTAGAAATTTGAAAATCAGGATGAGCATTTTGAAGTCAAGGCATTGCCAGCAAAAGAAGACAGCGTAGTTCATTGAATGTAATGATATTGGTCGTACAAGATGATAAAAGTTAGGAAGCGGACCACAGAAACTTGGTTGCAGAATGAGAGGTGACCTTATTGAAAATACAAAATTCTTCAGGAACTGAACAGGGTGGATATTGTAAAGATTGAATTCCTTTTGTAGGAGAATCTAGGACCAAAGAACATAATGTCAGAATAAGAGCTAGCAATTTAAGATCAAGATAACCTTCTCTAAGGCTATGAATCTGTAGAATTTGTTTTACTGCAGAGGGCTGTTGAGACTGGGCTATTAAGTATATTCAAAGTTAAAAATCACACAACACCAGATTATAGTCCAGCAAGTTTATTTGGAAGTACAAACTTGGAGTGCTGCTCCTTCAGGTAGCTAGTGGGGCAGGATCATAGGACACAGAATTTGTAGTAAAAGATCAAAGTGTCATACAACTGATGCAATGTATTGAACAAACCTAGATTGTCGTTAAATCTTTAATCAATTAATGAATCAAAACGTGCAACCTATTCTAAGTGATTAAAGACTGTTGGACTATAAGCTGGTGTTGTGTGATTTTAACTTTGTTCACCCCAGTCCAACACTGGCACCTCCATATCTAATATATTCAAGACTGAGATACCCGAATCTTCAATCAAGAAGGCACTCATAGATTATGGGGAAAAGGCAGGAAAATGGAGTTGTTGATTATCTGATCAACCATGATACTGTTGAATAGCAGAGCAGACTCGATGGGCTGAATATCCTACTTCTGTTCTTGCTTCTTATGATCTCAGTTACAAAGTTTGCAAGCTGGCTAGGAGAGTTTAAAAGACCATAGAAGTCATAGTCATTTAAGGCACAAAAAAGCCATTTGGTTTGCTGAATTTATGTTGCCTCCCTGCAAATCAAACCAGCCAGTCCCACTTAATTTCTATTGTCCTGTCCAGTTTAATTTTCCTTTTAACAACCTATCCAGTTTCCTTTTGAAATCTTTAATTGTTTCTGCTTTCATATCCTTGGGGACAGTGTGTTCCAGGTCATTACCATTTGCTGCATTAAAAAATGCTCTTCACAATTCCCTGCATCCCTTGCTCAAAATCTTAAATCTCAATCCCCCAGTCCTTGTACCATCAACTATTGGGAAGAGTTGGTTTCATTTTTTATGATCACTCCCTAGAAAAGCATCCCAATTCTTTCTGATTCTGTATGGGGTACCCCCAAATGGTAATGCTCCCAGGTGAGAAGGAGTGAACTGACTCCTTTGTTTGATCACAACAAAGTTAGTTTTAAAAAGGATCCTTTACCTCGTGGATATCATTTTATGTTTCAATAATAACCAATTTAACCACACTGTCTTTAATTAAAGAAAGAGTTCATTTATTGACTTAAAAAATACAAGATAATATAACTGACACAGGAGAGGTCAGTCCAAAAGGTACAAGTCAATTAAAGAGAACGTACAAGTTCATCTGTGGCTTTTTTGTAGTAGATAGATTGTGAAACATTGAGGCTATTAATTTGGGTTATTCTGGCAGTACTAATGTTAGTAGTTGAGTAGTTGTCTGAATAGCCTTGCAGTTAGCTGAAAGGAATTAGTCCAATTTCCTTTTTCATAGCTTGATTTGTTTTGAGATTAAAGAGCAAGAGAGACTTTATTTGTTGTTACTTGCAAATGCAGGAGTGTCTAATGGAAGTTCTTAGGTGTATCCCTTCGCAGCTTACTTTTTAATACAGTGTAATTCAAACCCCAAGCACATCACATTTTAAACTCACTTTCTTGCATTTTCCAAGAAGCTTCATGCCTTTTCCCAGAGGTGCCTTTCTTACATCTCATTTGTCCAGAGTTTGGGACACAGTCCACAGAAAATATGTTTCTGCTAAGAAGAGTCACAGTTCAGATTTTGAATGGCATTTCTCACTTAGAATTCCAGATAGCAACAATTCAATGACCCTTTTCAAGTGAAACATTCCATGGTTGTTCTTGGGGGTGGGGGGCTGAGTGAACCTTTCCAGTCCGAAATTTGGAAACATTTTAGAAAAATCAATTTTCTATTCAACCTGTTCAGGGATATTATGAAGCAGTTGGGACTCGAATCTCGTATCGGTCACTTAAAAGACACATGGGGGAAATGATGGACCAGCCTTGTAACAAAAAGAAAATGTAAATATTTTGCTGGAATATCATATCTTTGGAGATCCAAGATGGCGGCGACTCAGCAAGTCTGAGTCTATAGTGCTCCTCCCAAGACCTAGGCAAAGTGGGCCACCCTCCTCCACCACACTCACCAAATCAGTTAAAAATAGTTTTTACTTAATGTAATTAGTGGTTTAATACTAAATTTAAACAGTTCAATCTCCTGTAAAAATGACATGGGGGAATGGAGCCCGCAGTTCTCAGCAGGCAGGAGCCCCTCCCACACCCTCCCCAGCTGCAGCAGAGTCGTCCGCTGCCGCCCCGGGGGACTTACCTACGGTGGCAAGCCTCGCGGAAATAATCTCCAAACTCGATGTGAAGATCGATGCTTTCATAGAAGAGTCCCGAAGTCGATGCAATTCATTCTCGGCCAAACTACAAAAGCACGGCCGAGACATCGAAGAAATTGAATGCCGAGTCGGAGGAGTGGAGCTAAAGGCCGCAACCTCTGAGGTCATTGCAGAATCGGCTGTGGATTGGGTCTGGACTCTCGAGAATCAAGGTCGTCGAAAAAATATTCGTTTGCTGGGCCTTCCCGAACAGGAAGGAGAAGGCCAGCTTACAGGGTTCCTTGAACAGTGGCTTCCGCAATTATTGAATCTGGAGGCTGGATCAGGCCAGGTAAGGGTGGAATGGGCCTACCGGATTGCAGTATGCGGGCCTGGCTCGAACCAGCGCCCCCGCCCAGTCCTATTCTGGCTGCAGAGCTATAAGGTGAGGCAGATGCTCTTGGAAGCCTCCAGAAATCTTGGGAAAGATCCCCAAGCCATGACTTATAAAGGATCCAAGATTATGTTATTTCAGGACTTTTCTCCAACTTTGGTCCGAAAGAGGAAGGTGTTTGATGAAGCAAAGAAGCGTTTAAGGGATTTAAACATTCAATACTCCTTGCGCTACCCAGCTATACTACGCTTTAGCCATGAAGGGTCTGTGTATAACTTCGGATCACCGGAGAAGGCCAAGGAACGTTTGGACTCTCTTAGACAAACTATAAGAGTTAATTGATGTTGTTTTGCCCTACCCCCACCCCGGTTTACCTCCTTTTTTTCTCCTTTCACTACCTTCCTGTTTAATATTATCTCCGGGGGGTGGGAAGAAGGGTTTATTTATTCATCCTTTACTTAGCGATTTTCTTTCCCCCTTTTTACATATATATATATATATATATATATATAGGCTGGGGGTCTAGTTAATGTAGATGGGGGAAGGTGGCTACCTTATTTTATCTTTGTCCTTGGGAGCGGGGTTGTTTCCCCTGTTATTTTGTATTAATATTTTTAATTATTATTTGCTGAGACTGTAATTTTATAGTCATATATGACATTAACATTATCAATTATATCCAGGTGTTGGTATGGGGGGGGGGTGGTGGGGATAGGGTACTCACTGTTAGTTCTAGTTCAGTAGTATACTTGAATTTTCTTTATCCTATCGTGGGGTTTTGTTGTGATCTGATGTTAACACATTCCGAGCATGTATATCACTGCTCAATTTGTGTGTTATCCATTGGGTTTTTTTTCTCTTGAATAATGTAAGAATTTTAATGATGTACTCTGCTTAGTTGTAAGTTAGATGAGTAGTTAGTTGAGTTTTGTCTTTTTTTTCCTCTTGGTATTTGTTTTTTCTTGTTTGATATATTTTGGTTATCATTTATTTAAGATTTAACTGTATATCAATGTTTATACTTGGGGTTTTTTTAGTTTTCTTTTGTAAACTTGTAAAAAAAGTTACATTTTCAATAAAAATATCTATTTTTAAAAAATCATATCTTTGCCAAGTTACACTTATATATTTCCATTATAGACAAGGAGCATGATGGGGAGATCCTTTGAAGCTACTGCATTTCAGTACAGTAGCGTTATAATTTAAACATGTTGAATTGATGTGCTGTTTTCTACAGAATGATGTACTGTCCTTTTGTTGCATAAGTTGGAGCTTCTGTATTTTAGTTGCAATATTATCAAATATATTGAAATTTTTGAAAGTGAATGTATTTTATTTTTCAACTGTAATTGAAACTTACTGTTTTTGATTTCTGATGGATTTTTTTTTTAAACAAGCAGAAACAAAAAGTTTCCAACTGGGTAAGTTACAGAACCTAGTTGTACAAGCAAATTACATAGTCTAGTGTGTTGGCTAATTTTAGCTAGAGAGGCAAGGAAGCCTACAACTGGCCAAGTTAGCTTAAGGACAAAAGGGTAACTAGGGAGAGAATAGGGCCCCTCAAAGATCAGCAAGGCGGCCTTTGTGTGGAGCCACAAAAAATGGGGGAGATACTAAATGAGTATTTTGTATCAGTATTTACTGTGGAAAAGGATATGGAAGATATAGACTGTAGGGAAATAGATGGTGACATCTTGCAAAATGTCCACATTACAAAGGAGGAAGTGCTGGATGTCTTGAAACGGTTAAAGGTGGATAAATCCCCAGGACCTGATCAGGTGTACCCGAGAACTCTGATTGCTGGGCCTCTTGCTGAGATATTTATATCATCGATAGTCACAGATGAGGTGCCGGAAGACTGGAGGTTGGCAAACGTGGTGCCACTGTTTAAGGAGGGCGGTAAAGACAAGGCAAGGAACTATAGACCAGTGAGCCTGACCTCAGTGGTGGGCAAGTTGTTGGAGGGAATCCTGAGGGACAGGATATACATGTATTTGGAAAGGCAAGTACTGATTCGGGATAGTCAACATGGCTTTGTGCTGGGGAAATCGTATCTCACAAACTTGATTGAGTTTTTTTGAAGAAGTACCAAAGAAGATTGATGGGGGCAAAGCAGTAGATGTGATCTATATGAACTTCAGTAAGGCGTTCGACAAGGTTCCCCATGGGAGACTGATTAGCAAGGTTAGATCTCATGGAATACAGGGAGAACTAGCCATTTGGATATAGAACTGGCTCAAAGGTAGAAGACAGAGGGTTGTGGTGGAGGGTTGTTTTTCAGACTGGAGGCCTGTGACCAGTGGAGTGCCACAAGGATCAGTGTTGGG
>NC_057710.1:154068233-154115452 GCF_004010195.1 Chiloscyllium plagiosum | reverse complement strand
GAGGCATTTGGATGGGTATATGAATAGGAAGGGTTTGGAGGAATATGTGCCAGGTGCTGGCAGGTGGGACTAGATTGGGTTGGGATATCTGGTCGGCATGGACAGGTTGGACCCAAGTGTCTGTTTCGATGCTGTACATCTCTATACCTCTATTAGTAGTAATATAGCAAACTGCCGTTACCTCCCTCACCAGGTTTTTTTTCCATACATTTTACTCATAGCCTTTGATATTGGAAAGGTTGTTTGGGGTGGGGGCTAATATTAAGCAATATAGAATGTGGGGAAATAGATGGGAACATCTTGAAAAATGTCCACATTACAGAGGAGGAAGTATGATGTATCACAAACTTGATTGAGTTTTTTGAAGAAGCAACAAAGAGGATGAGGGCAGAGCAGTAGACGTAATCTATATGGACTTCAGTAAGACATTCGGCAACGTTTCCCATGGGATGCTGTTTAGCCAAGTTCGATCTCATGGAATACAGGGAGAATTAGCCATTTGGATACAGAACTGGCTCGAAGGTAGAAGACAGAGGGTGGTGGTGGAGGGTTGTTTTTCAAACTGGAGGCCTGCGACCAGTGGAATGTCACAAGGAGCGGTGCTGGCTCCATTACTTCTTGTCATTTATATTAATTATTTGGATGTGAGCATAAGAGGTATAGTTAATAAGTTTGTAGATGACATCAAAATTAGAGATGTAGTGGACAGCAAAGAAGGTTACCTCAGATTACAACGGGATCTTGGTCAGATGGGCTAATGGACTGAGGAGTGACAGGTGGACATTAATTTCGATAAATGCAGGGTACAGCATTTTTGGGAAAGCAAGTCTTAGCAGGACTTATACACTTAATGGTAAGGTCCTGGGGTGTGTTGCTGAACAAAGAGACCTTGGAGTGCAGGTTCATAGCTCATTGAAATTAGAGTTGCAGGTAGATAGGATAGTGAAGATGGCGTTTGGTATGCTTTCCTTTATGGGTCAGAGTATTGAGTACAGGAATTGGGCGGTCATCTTATGGCTGTACAGGACATTGGTTAGGCTACTGTTGGAATATTCTGGTCTCCTTCCTATTGGAAAGAGGTTGTGAAATTGAAAGGGTTCAGAAAAGATTTACAAGGATGTTGCCAGGGTTGAAGGATTTGAGCTATAGAGAGAGGTTGAATAGGCTGGGGCTGTTTTCCCTGGAGTGTCAGAGGCTGAGGGGTGACCTTCTAGAGGTTTATAGAATCATGAGGGGCATGGGTAGGGTAAATAGACCAGGTCTTTTCCCTGGGGTGGGGGAGTCTAGAACTAGAGGGCATAGGTTTAGGGTGAGAGGGGCAAGATATAAAAGAGACCTAAGGGGCAACTTTTTCATGCAGAGGATGGTACGTGAATGGAATGAGCTGCCAGAGGAAGTGATGGAGGTTGGTACAGCTACAGCATTTAAAAGGCATCTGGATGGAGATATGAATAAGAAAGGTTTGGAGGAATATGGGCCAAGTGCTGGCAATTGGGACTAGATTAGGTTGGGATACCTGGTCGACATGGACGAGTTGGACCAAAGGATCTGTTTCTGTGCTGTATATCTTTGTGACTCTAAAAAATTAAAATGGAAGAATATTTTATGACGCTTTCCTGTGTTTCTTTATTTCTTTGTTTCGCAGAATGAAGATGGGCTTGTACAATTTTTTGAAACTGTTCTAGAACAGACTGAAGCTAATCCAAAGAAAGTGATTGGTTGGATCCTTAACGATTTCCTAGCACTCTTGAAGCAGAATAATCTCAGTGTAAACCAAAGGTGAGAACATGTATCTAATTTCCTATAAACACTGCATACCCTTTTATAGTACATATCATGTTACTCCATTACAAAGGTGGGTTGAACAGTATGCCAATGTAACTAATACTGAACTTATTAAAATCTACCACTTACTACTTACGAAACAGTAGGACAATAATAGTGACTTGAAGTATCTATATCAATAGGGATACAAAAGTGTGGAGGGCAGATAAAATTCTTGACCTGCATTCAAGAGAACTTCATTAACCAGCATGTAACAAGCCCAACAAGGAGGAGCCAATGTTAGATTTAGTGATAAGGAGTGAAGCTGGACAGGTGAATGAAATAGCAGAGGATCACCATTTGGAGAGAGTGATCATTATATGATTTGAGTTATCTTGGAAAGCAATAGATATAAGTAAATGTTCAAAATTGAGGCAGGTTAGAGGTGGCAAACTTTACAAAGTAGATCTGGCAAAAATAGACTGGTTACAGTGACTTGAAGGAAAGTCATGACATGGAGGTGCTGGTGTCAGACTGGAGTGGGCAGAATCAGAAGTCTCACACCACCAGGTTATAGTCCAACAGGTTTACTTGAAATCACAAGCTTTCAGAGCACTGTTGCTTCATGAAGTGAAGTGAATTGTAAAGAGAAATGGACATTGACTACAGAAAAGAAAACAAGGTACTACAGATGTTGGAAATTGGAAATAAATACAGAAGATGGAGAAATTCAGCAAATCTTGCCACAACTGTGGAGATAAAAGCAAAGTTTATGTTTTGAGTTCAGTACGATCTTCGGGACTGAAGTTGGTGAGAAAATGGTAGTTTTTATAATGTTGACAAAGTAGGAAGAGGAACAAGTGGAGCAGATGGTGGGTGTGCTGAGAACAAAATACGCAGTGCTAATGGCAGGAGTGAACAAGATTGATAATTAAGTGACGAATGAAAGTCAATCAGGAGAAGTGAGGCTTTGCATTTGAGGAGAACAAATAAAACAAGGTAATACTCAATACTGGAGGGGATATTGAGAGACCAACCTTGAGGTTGGTAGACAAATAGATAAGATGGTAAAGAATGCTTGTCGGATGCTTTCATTGAGCAAGGGATGTAATACTGGAACAATTATAAGATACTGGTTAGGCCACAGCTGCTTATTTGTATTACAGTTACAGAAAGGGCAAAATTGCCCAACAGAATGTACAAAGGAAATGTGCAAGAATGCTACAGGCTTGAAATCCCAGCTTTGTGGAAAGATTGGATAGGCCAGGATTGGTTTCCTTAGAACAGTGTGGACTGAGCAGCGACTTAATCAATGTGTACAAAATAATGAGAGGCTGGAAAATAATGAGGGGCTGGTACAGTGGGCAGGAGGATCTGTTTATCCCAGCAAAAGGCTAATTACCAGTGGGCTCAGCTTCAAGGTAATTGATAGAGAGACATGAGGGAAAAACTTTTTCCATATTGAGGGTGATGGGTATCTGGAATTTGCCACCCAGTTTGGTGGTTGAGGCAGAAGCCCTCACATTTATAAGGAGCCTGTATCTGCACCTAAAGAACTGTAACTTGCAGAGTGACAGACCAGGTGGGATTAGATAAGTGGGATTAGTGGGATAAGTGGGATTAGAACGGGCAACTAGATTATTCAGCCAGTGTGGATGTGATGGGTTGAATGATCTCTTTCTACGCTGTAACTTTTCTATGGTTCTTTAATTTAGATATTTATACTTTGTTTGGGCTGGAAACGTTCTCTATATCCTCCAGTCCATTGAATTCCACAACAGTGGTTAAAATGTGTGATTGTTTATTGGTTGCAGTGCATGTAAGTAACTGGTTCTGATCAATTCCCAAAACAATGTAACTGAATCATGTTGTGTTAAGAATAGATAAATGTGCAAGAAGATATATTGAGACCTTTTGTAATAAGGAAAGAATACAGACGACATTAAATAGGGGGAATGACAAAAATGGAGAGGGTCGAATGTAAATCAAAGTAGGGGAACAAAGTGGTTCTGCAAAGATTTTTGAAAGCAAATTTGACAGAATGAAAGCAGTATACTGGAGATGTCAGAAATCTAAAATAAGAAGAAAATGCTGGAAAAACTCAGTTCTGGCAGCATTTGTGGAGAGAAAGAAAACAGCTAATGTTTCAAGACCAATATGACTTCTTCAGAACATGCAGGGATAAACTGGATGGAGAGAGCAGGAATAGAGTAGTTCAGTGAGTGACTATCAGTGGTGGAAAAGAAGGTTTTCAGCCATAAAGGAGCAGAGGGTATATAAAATGACAGCGTTGAAGGAAATTATTAAAGTGGACTGATGATATGGGGGATTTAGTAAATCTCAAAATTGCCAAGGTGGGAGATAAAGGAAAAAACATTGAAGCTTGGTAGATGTAAGGGATCTAGTTAAGATACCAGAGCAAGGTTTGCTACTTATTTCTGCTTTCATTCGACAAAAATCAGTGCAGACATTAGACAGTAAATCAATGCAGATAATATAAAATAACTGTTTAACTAGTGGTATGTCAGTATGTTTGCTAACAATTGTATATTTTGTTAGCCTGTTGCAGCATAATTCCGAATTTGGGGAAAAAATAAAATAATGCATTAAAATTAGTAAATGTCATATTTATCTGTTATGAAAATCTTTAGAAAATCTATACTTCTGGAAATTAATTGGTAGTGTAAAAATGTGTCTCCTTACCTTTACAGTTGTTTCCATTTATAGTATGATACTAGTTTCCTTCAAGATATGGAGGCAAATGATGGACTAAGTTAAATGATTTCAGAGCTAAATAATGTTTTGACATAGTTCTGGGCATAGAAAAGCAACAACAGAATGTCAACCTTTTGAGAAAGTCAAACAGAAGTGGTAATAGATCAAATATACACCAAAGGATACATTTCAAAGACTTGATGCCTAATAAACCTGCAGGAAAGAAGTGCAATTATTTTAGAATTTTAAGCTTAATAAGTTACCTCATTAAAATGGTCTTGAAAATCATAATAGAAAGAATCAACATATTTGAAAATGGCAGAATGCGACCTTTAGATTTGGGCCTGGAGTTGGAACAAGAAAAGGAATATCTAACCTAAGAACAGTGGTCTATAAATATCTAGTTGTAAACAAAGGCATTTGTATATGCTTCATAGATTTGGAAAAAAAACATTTGATCAAGTCTCCTCAAAAACTAATTACTGTGCAGCTGAATGTGGTATTGACTGTAGAGATGTGAGATTGAAGAGAGGAATACAACAAGGCTGTATCCTATTGCCAAAGTTATTCAATTTATTCATTGATCAAAAAAAAAGCCGAATCAGACATACCTCAAGGTTAAAATGTGTGGAGGCAAGGGTGTAACAAACTTAGAATGTGCTGGTGATACAGCCAAATCAGAAGACACCCTAGAAAAGTCATGTAAATCAAGATTGAGTATAAAAATTAAATAGAGAAAAACAGTGGAAGCCAGAAGGTTTATATAGAAGAAACTAGGGTGAAGATGGAGTGAATAATGTCATACAGGTAGGTGAGTTGATCTGTTTAGGATAAGTTTAACAATAAGACTGCAGTTGTGGTGCAGAAGTTAGAAGGATATAGATAGGCATACAAAGTTTTGTGAAAATGAAGGCTTTGTTAACAAGAAAACTCAAACTTATCATAAGTTTAAAAACTCATGAAATGCTACATTTTGCTCATATATACTTTGGAAACCCAGACTTGTGGAAGAAAATAGAGGTCTTTGTAATGCGAATGCTAAGAAGTATTCTCCATACAGATTGTAAGTCAAATGAAAAGTGCTTGAAATAGAAATGCCAAATAGAACATTTTTTTTCAAAAATGACTTCTAGATATGAAAATTTCAGTACTTCTGCAGAAAAACTGCAGAAAATGCTTCTAGATGGTAAAATGGAGGGAAGCAGAAAGGACTGAGCTGAAGTGGATGGCAAATGTCACATTGTTTACAGATGAGATAAAGTGGATCTGTGAGGATGATGCAAAATAGACAAGCATAACATATGACAGCAGATTTCCTAGTTGTTGTAGCTACAAGTAGGATAAGACAAGTGCAGGGATAATGCAGGCGTTTATAGTTACAGGTATTTTGAGGAGAAGAAATGTCAAATACTTTAAATAATCTTCTTGACTGTGAGAAGACATATGGGTTACTTTCTTTTAAAAAGCTAACGCATTGAATATAAGTTCAAGAAGATTATACTAGAATTTTACAACATAAGTTAAATCACAACTAGAGTATTGCATACAGATCAAGCCATACATGTTTTTGTGCTGTATGACTCTGACTACATCACAGAAAAGATCAGTTACGGTACAATTACACCATTTAAAAGGTATCTAGATGGGTATTTAAATAGGAGGGGTTTGGAGGGATATGGTCCAGGTGCTGACATGTGGGACTAGATTAGGTTAGGATGTCTGGTCAGCATGGACGAGTTGGACTGAAGAGTCTGTTTCCATGCTGTACATTTCTATGACTCTACGACATAAGAAATGGTGCAGAGGAGTTTAGTTCATGAGGTTTGTACATTGCTCTCCAGACCAGCATTTATTGCTTATCCCTAATTGCATAGCCTTGAGTAACTGTCTAAGTGGAGTTTGCATATTCTCCCCGTGTGTGCATGGCTTTCCTCTGGGTGCCCCGGTTTCCTCCCACAGTCCAAAGATGTGCAGGCTAGGTGAATTGGCCATGCTAAATTCCCCATAGTGTTCAGGGATGTGTAGGTTAGATGCATTAGTCAGGGATAAATGTAGAGTAATAGGGAAGGGATGGGATACTCTTCGCAGGGTTGGTTTGGACTTGCTGGGCCAAATGACCTGCTTCCACGCTGTAGGGATTCCATGTAGATAGTTAAGAGTCAGCCGCATTGCTCTGGGTCTAGAGTTACATTTAGATAGACAGATTTTCTTCCGTAAAGGACATTAATGAACCAGATGAGTTTTCACAACAATCAATGTCTTTACTCAGCGAGTCATGAGTTCATGGAATGCCCTGCCAGTAGCAGTGGTGGACTCTCCCTCATTATGGGCATTTAAGCGGGCATTGGATAGGCATATGGAGGATAGTGGGCTAGTGTAGGTTAGATGGGCTTGGATCGGCGCAACATCGAGGGCCAAAGGGCCTGTACTGCGCTGTATTCTTCTAATGGTGGTTACATGGTTGCCATTAGGCCAGCCTTTTTTAATATTCCATATTTTTATTTAATTCAAGTTTCACCATTTGCTTTGGTGCATATCAAACTCAAGTCTCCAGAAGATGGATTGATTAGGAATGTTCACATTGACAGTTTCATTCCTTGTATCCTGCAAATGGAAATTGCAGAATACAACAGTTAAATCATTGGCAGTAGGTCTTGTGTAACAGTTTCACTCTGTGCAGCATTAGAAGTTTAGGTTTCTGGAATATTAGCCCAGTGACATTATCACTGTGCTCTTGTCTCTCCACAAGAATGGAGAATTTTAGCTTTGAATAAAGATTGAATCGTCTGGGATTATTTCCTTTGAGATAGAGGGGCGATTTAATTGAAATTATGATGGCCTTAAATAGAGTGGAAATCTCTTCTCCCAAAGTGTGGTGGTGGTCAGAATTTACTGTCTAATAGGGCAATGATTATATGATTCCTCAACATTTTAAAAATACTTAGATTATACAATTTCATGTAATTATCCACCAGGCTGTCAACCAAAACCTAGAAAGTGGGATTAAACTGAATAGCTCTTTTTTTCAGACAGCATGGACAGAATGACTTGCATGCCATTCTTTAAGCAATAACTGTTTATTTTTCTGGGTGGTGAATAGTTTTATCTTAATATTTAAGCTCAAATTACAATATTTGACCTATTAACAAAAAAAAGCCTCTGTACCTGTCCTGTAATTTCACATTATACTGTTTTAACTAGTATCGATGACTACCAGAAGGTGGCGCTGTCAAATCACATCTTGACAGTTATTGTTTAATTCACCTCAGCTCAAAAACAGGTCTCTTATATGAATATATTGCAATGATACAGTTACATGGGAGAGCATCTAGGAGAGAGCAGTTGGAAATAAGGAGAGGAGCAAAATATGTTTGGTCATGATCATGGTGGTAGGAATGACAGAAATATTTGTGAAAAGTCAGTCGTTCTTATTGATGTTCTTAAGAGAAGGAAGGGATCTAGGTAAGAATCCTAGGAAATGTATGGAAAGGTCAAGGGTCCTGTCCTGCCTTAAAAAAAAAAATTGGGAGCTGCACTAAACAAACTCCTCAGAGCAATTGTGAACAAATCAGACACAGAAACACATTTGCTGGTTAACTGCATTGTCATCCTTGCCAATGGCTGACAATCTGTACAAAAATTGGGAGAGTAGCCTCATGGACTTTAAAGCAACAGCCTGGCATGGAAACAAAGATAAATAGAAAATAGCAGGAAAATGATGTTTGGCCCTTTGAGCCTGCTCCATCATTCAGTTTGATCATGCCTGATCATTCCTGAAAACAGGAACAGTGAGTACTGAGTTGCATGTGTTGGGCATGATCATATTAAGTATGATATAGTCAGACTCAGAGTTATACCTTGCAGCAGATGTTGGAGATGGCTCAATCCCTGAGGGTATGTTCTGTCCCAATGGTAGAACAGCTACACAAAGCTAACATTACCGTTGGTAGGGGGAATGTTGCATTGGAATTTTTAACATTAACTCAAAACCCCATGAATTGTTACAGCATCAGATCAAACATCAGCCAGGAAGAATGCAATTCTGCTCTGCATTGAACATTTCTTATAAGAAGTATCATGGAGAGCATGGACATAACATATTTTGGGTGTGGGACAAGAATGACTTCGTGGCACCAATATTGATTGAGCTGGATAAGTTGTGATGTACACATCTACCATATACAGCAGCTAATAAGGGAAAAACCTCCTTGACATCGCCCTCACCAATTTACCTGTCATAGGTACTACTGTTACTTATGTAAATAGTCCCATCTTCACATTGAACATACTGCCATGTTGTGAGATATTACGCAATGCTAAAAGAATAATTTCCAAACAGCTCAAAACTGGGTATCCATGAGTCATCAACGGTAGCAGAATTATACTCAATCACAATCTGTAGACTCATGACCTAATGCATACCTCACACTGGGGATCAGTTAACTCAGTTGATTCGATGGCTGGTTTGTGATGCAGAATAATGCCAACAACATGGGTTAAATTCCCTCCCTGGCTGAGATTATCATAAACAATTCTCCTTTTCAAACTGTACCCTCAGCTCAGGTTAAACCATCACCAGCTATTTCTATCTCTCTTTTCCTCTCATGAGACAGCAGTTCAGTGGTCCTCTAGAATGATTACCTTGCCTTATGCTGGCACTACCGTTAAGTGGAGAATTAGTGCTGGTTCATAAGAGCATGAGAATAGGAGCAGGATTGGACCATATACCTGTCAAGTCTGCATGAACATTCAGTATTATCAAGACTGATCTTTGAGTTCAACTCCATTTTCCTACAGGCTCCCAATATCCCTCAGTTCCCAAAGAGGCCAAAAATTTGTTTATCTCAGCTTTGCATATATTCAATAAAGGAACCTGCAACTCATAGGGTAGATAATTCCTTTGAGTGAAGACATTTCTACTCCTATCAGTCTGAAATGATTGTCCACCTAACTTGAAATTCTGCCTGGTGTTCTAAACTTACCAGTCAGGTTCAAACCCCTTTAGAATCTTGTACATTTCAATGAAATCAATTCTCATTCTTCTAAAATCCAGAAAACATTACTAAAACGTATTCAGCCTCCTATCATTGGAACACTCTGTCCTCCCAGAGACCAATCCAGTGAACCTTCATCTTAATGTGCTAAGGCAAAGATATCTTTGTGTAAATACAGAGACCAAACTGTACGCAATCTTTGAGATGCTGTCTCACCAGAAACCTGTCCAATTATATTAAGGTTTCTTTGTTCTTATATTCCAATCACCTTGCAATAAGGCCTACATGCTGTTCACCTTAAATGAAGAGTGCATGGGGGCATGTTGACTGCAGCATCAGGCAGATCTAAAAATGCGTTGTCAACCTGATGCAACTACAACACAGTTGAAGCTGCATGTGCTAAAGAAAACTAAAACAAATCCCACAGCCAGTGGATCAGATCAAAGCTCTACTCTCCTGCCACATCTAATCTTTAATGGTGGTGTTAAGGAACTAACAGGAAGAGACTCCTCATCTTCCGACTAATATTCTCATCTTTAATGTTGGAGAGCTCAGAACATGGGTGAGAAAGTCAAGAGTTACGACCTGTTTGGGCTTGTTAATGTTTAAAGAAGAAATCCAATCACCCAGCAAATAACAGGCAGAAATATGTCACAAGGTTTCACATTTAATTTTATATATAAATAGAAATTATGCAAAGCACAGACCACTAACTTGTGGTTTATGAAGGATTCATGCTATGAGTTCAATGTATTCCCAGCCTCCAGAATTCTCACCTCTTAGAAAATCTTAGTTAACTCACTTTTCTTGCAGCCATCACCTAAAAGGTCTATCTGAACTCTTTGGAATTTACTCAAGCTTTGCTTCAGTTTTGTAGCCATTTTCCAAGGTTCGAGATTTCATGAAGTCTGCGAGTTTTGAGAAGTTCCTTCCATGAACGTTTGACTAAGTGACTCTCAACCTTTTTTTTAAACTGACCTCATAATTCTGGATTCTGACAGCTCAATCCTCATTAGATTCCTGCACAGTGACTTCACATAGCAAAAAACACACATTTATTCACCTTTGGAAAATATGGACTTATGGCTCTGTGTGGGAAAGCCGTGTCTCATGATCCTGATTGAGTTTTTTGAGGAAGAGACAAAGATGATTGATGAGGGCGGAGTGGTAAATGTTCTCTATATGGACTTGATTAAGACCTTTGACAAGGTCGCTCATGGCTGATACAGAAACCATGGAATCCATGGTGAGCTGGTAAGGTGGATACAGGAACAAAAACAGAAATTGCTGGAGAAGCTCTTTAGGTCTGGCAACATCTGTGGAGAGAAATCAGGGTTAATGTTTTGGGTCCAATGACCCTTCCTCAGAACTGGACCAGAAATGTTAACTCTGATTTCTTTCTACAAATGCTACCAGACTTGCTGAGCTCCTCCAGCAATTTCGGTTTTTGGTTTTGTTTCTGATTTCCAGCATCCGCAGTTTTTTTTGTTATTTTTTGGATGGATACAGAACTGGCTTAGTCATAAAAGACAGAGTGGCGGTAGTAGAGAGTTTTTCAGAACTGGAGACCTGTGACCAGTGATGTTCCACAAGGATCAGTGCTGGAATCCCTGTTGTTCCTGATATATATAAATGATTTGGACGAGTACATAGCTGACCTGATTAGTGAGCTTGCGGGTGACATAGATATTGGGGGAGCTGTGGCTAGTGAAGAGGATTGCTCGAGAATATGGCAGGATAGAGATAGGCCAGAGAAACGGCAGATGGGGTTTAATCTGGACAAATGCGAGGTTGATGCATTTTAGGGGATCTAATGCAGGAGGGAAGTATATAATAAATAGCAAAACCCTTATTAGCATCAACATACAGAGAGATCTAGACATACTAGTCCACAGTTCCCTGAAAGTGACAACACGAGTGGATCAGGTTGTCAAGAAGGCATATGGCACGCTTGCCTTCAACGGCCAGGGCATAAAAATAATATAAAAAATGGCAAGTCATGTTGCAGCAGTATAGATCTTTAGTTAGGCCACATTTGGAAGATTGAGTCCAGTTCTGGTTTCCACACTGTCAGTAGGATGTGGAGGCTTTGGAGAGGGTACGGAAATGGTTTACAGGACGTTCTCAGGTTTGGAGGGTAATAGCTATGAAGAGAGATTGGACAAACTTGGTTTGTTTTCACTTTAACATTGCAGCATGAGGGGTGACCTGATAGAGGTTTACAAAATTATGAGAAGGATAGATATGTGCATTTTTGCGAAGATAGAAATGTCAATTACTGGGAGATATAGGTTTATGTTAACTTTTTTTTACCTGGAGGATGGTAAGTGACTGGAATGTGTTGTTAGAGGATTTGTTGAAGGTGAATACAATAACAGCATTTAAAAGGCATCTTTACAGTTTTATGAATTGGCAGGGAATAGTTTGGAAGGGCATCATGTGTTGGGCTGAAGGGCTTGTACCTGTGCTGTTCTTTGTAATACCATTGGTTTCCAATAGCCCTCTGCTACAGTGTCAAACTGCAACCAAGCAGATTACCTCCATACACCCTAATTCTAAATCCTAACACAGCAACTGCTTTTCACTAAGGGTTACAATGGATTTCTTCCTTTATTTTCCAACTAAACACATTTTCCACTTGTTTTTCCCTTCATCAACTCAATCATGCTGAATATTAGCACCTGATCACAAACTTCAGGGATTACTGATTTAACCTACTTCAAGCTGTAAATCTGGCTTTATCTCTTTACTGTGCTTCCAAGTTAGACTCCAAATTGACACATTCTGTGATAGATTGTGGCTAGTTACATTGCTTAAGGATCTGTCCTCGGCCTCAGGTTTTAACATATCAATAATTCACTTCATTGGATATAGGAGAGAGTTCGATATCTTAAATTTGTTGACTGTAGTAATAGAAATAATAGGAGAATGTTGAAAGTGACAGTGATAGATTAAGTAGGCAAAGTTTTAGCAGATAGTTCATGTAGCAAAATGTGAGGTAATCTCTTTAGACTAAAGAAAGATAGATCAGTGTACTTCCTAAATAGTGCAATATTTGTAATTGTGAATGAGCCAAGATGTTGATGAATCAAAGTACTAGAAATTACAATAAAGTAGAGGCAGGTACAAAAATTAATCACAAGGCTGTCGGGATGTTAACCTTTACCTCAAAAGGGTGATTAGTCAAAGGGGTGGAAGTCAGCTCTGGCTTGACCACATCTGGAAACGGTCTTCAATTCATCTTTCAAGTGTATATTGGCCTGAGAGGACTGCAGTGCATTTTGTGTTGAATTCAAGGAGCTGAATAATCCATTCATGATCATATTATTGTTGAATTTGATTTTCTAATCTTAATTGATTCCTAACTTTCTGATAGATGCTGATTCTCATCAGGAATTCAGTATTGTGGCTGGTAACTTGTCCAGGTGGCTGTTTTCTGAGAATCTTAGCAGACTATTAAGTCAAGAGCATAGTGCTGTCCTCAAAAGATACTTTAAGAATTTTGATTTATTTTTAGGCCAGGTTTTGACTGAGGAAATATCATAGTCATAGAATTTCTGTATTGCTCCTTTTTACACTGATTTGTACTTTGTGTGCACTTATGGTGTTTGTTTTCTTAAATGCTATTAATGGATTTTTAATATACAGTTGATTTTTAACATCTTATTTTTATGCATACTCTTTTCAGCCCCATTACCCCTCCTGCTTTGGCAGAGCTGCTTACCCTCTTAGAAAAAGGATTTATATCTTCATCTGCAGCAAAGCAAGTGAGTAAACAGCAACTGCTACTAAAAAGTCTTTATTTGTTTTACAAGAAGCTGTCTAATAACACGAGGGAATCAAGTAACATCAAATCCTGATTTTTTTTCAACATTGAGGCATTTTCATTGGTTTCCTGATGGAATTCTTCAATTGTTTCAAAATCTGAGACTTTTTATTTCTCAAAACTCCTCCTGTCTCTCATTCTTCTCCTCAATGTATTAACACCTTGTTGAATATGGTTTAATAAGTGCTAGACATCTAGTAGATTCATACTGGTGCACTTTTCCAGACAAATGCGAAAAAATGCATTTTGGAAGGTCTAATTCAGAAGGGAAGTTAACAGTAAATGGCAAAACCCTTAGTAGCATTAAGAGGGATGCAGGCATAAAGGGGTCAACAATGCCCTGAAAGTGACAACACAAGTGGATAAGGTGACCAAGAAGGCATATGGCATGCTTGTCTTCATTGATCAGGACGTAAAAATAGTATAAAAATTGGCAATTCATGTTGGTGCTATATAGAACTCTAGTTAGGCCACATTTGAAAAATTGTGTACAGGTCTGGTTACCACACTGCCAGAAGTATATGGAGGCTTTTGAGAGGATACAGGAACAGTTTGCCAGGATGTTCCCTGGTTTGGAGGATGTTTACTATGAGGGGGAATTAAACAATTTGGTTTTCACTTGTATGTTGCAGCATCAAGGGTGACCTGAAAGAATTTTACAAAATTATGAGAAGAATAGATGGATGAATTTTTAGCCAAGGTAGAAACATCAATTACTAGGTGATGTAGGTATATGGTTTTTAAAAAAAGGGTAAGTTTAAAGAGGTGAAAGGCACATTTTTTCATGGAGAGTGGTGAGTGCCTGGAATATGGTGCCAGAGGAGTTGATGGAAGCGGGTCCAAAGCAATATTTAAGAGGCATCTTGACAGATATATGAATAGGCAGGGAGTAGAAGAATATGGACTGCATAGATGCAAAAAACTTTTAGTTTAGAAGGCAGTCTTGGTAGGCCAAAAAGCCTGTTCCTGTGCTGTACTGTTCTTGTGATGGAAATCAGAGTCAAACCTAACCCTTTTATGTGTATCTGTTTTTTGTTATTCTTTTGTGATGCTGGCAATGTTGGAAAAAAATCAGTGTTTGTTGCTCATCCAAAATTGCCTTTGAGAAAGCATTGATGAACTGCTGCAATCCACCAGGTTTCGGCACACTTTGTGGTCGTCGGTCATTGGATCCCTACAGTGTGGAAACAGGCCATTTAGCCCACCAAGTCAGCACCAACCCTCTGAAGAGCATTCCACCCCATCCATGTAACCCTACATTTCCTAAGGCTAATCCACCAAACTGCATACCCCTGGACACTTTCAGTAATTTAGCATGAATAATCCACCTAACCTGCACATCTTTGAACTGTGGGAGGAAACCAGAAAACTTGGCGGAAACCACTATAGACACAATAAGAATGTGCAAACTCCACACGGCTAGTCATCCAAGGTTGGAATCAAACCCAGATCCATGGTACTGTCAGGCAGCAGTGCTAACCACCGAGCAACCTTGCAGCCTTGGAATTCCAGGCTGGACTCAGCACCTGAGAAGGAATTGAATTATAGTTCACAGTCAGGATTGTGTAAGACGTAGACCGGATGCAAACTCCACACGGCTAGTCACCCAAGGTTGGAATCAAACCCAGATCCATGGTACTGTGAGGCAGCAGTGCTAACCACCGAGCCACCTTGCAGCCTTGGAATTCCAGGCTGGACTCAGCACCTGAGAAGGAATTGAATTATAGTTCACAGTCAGGATTGTGTAAGACGTAGACCGGAACTTGTAGATGATTGTGTTCCCATGGATGCATTGTCCTTGTCTTAGTGATAGTGAAATAAGCTTGGTGAGTTGCTATAATTCATTTTGGGTATGGTACACATGATGCCATTAAATCTCAAAGCAGAGAGATTGAATGTTGAAAATGGTGGGTAGGATGTTCAACAAGCTTTTTGTGCACGATGTTGAACTTTCTGATTGATTTTAGGATTGCATTCATTTAAGTAAATGTAGAGTATTCCATCACATTCCTGACCTGTGCCCTATTGCTGGACAGCAAGGGAGTTGAAGGTAAATTCTTGCTATAAAATTTCCCATCTCTGGCCTACTCTTCTAGCCACAGTAATTTTAGGGCTAGTCTACTTAAGTATCTGATCCATGGTCAGTCTTCCACGATGTTGTTGATCAGGAATTCAGCAATGGTATGACTGTTGAATGTCAAGGGAAGGTAGTCATTATCTGGCATTTGTGTGGTGTGAATGTTACTTGTGGATACCAGCCAAAGCTTGAATATTGTCCTGATCTTGTTACATGTGAACAGACTAAAATTATTTGGAAGTGTTACTGAGTACTGTAAGCATGCCCAATCCTGACCTTAGGATGAAGGGAAGATCATTGATCAAGCAAATGGTTGGGCCTAGAATACCCCTCTGAGGAACTCCTACAGAGATGCCCTCTGGATTGAGTAGATTAATCTCCAACAACCATAACCGTATTCCTTTGTATGAGGTGTGATTCACATCAGTGGAGAACCCTCCTCACCATGATCCCTATTGACTTCACTTTTGTTAGGTCCCTTTGATAACACATTGTCAAATACTGACTTGATGTCAAGAGTGGTCACTCTTACCTCATCTTTTGAGTTCAGCACTTTTTGTCCATGTTAGGATCAAGGCTCTAATGAGATCAGAAGCTGAGCAACCCTAGCAGAACCTAAACTGAGTGTCACTGGGCAGGTTATTGCTGAGTAAATATCACTTGATGACACTGTAAATGACATTTTTTTTGTCACTTTGGTCATGATCAGGAATGGACTAATAGGGTTGGATAGATGTATTGAACTCCCTGACTACTGAATAACTTTCCATATTGTTGGATAGATGCTAGTGTCATAGCTGTATTGAAACAGCTCAGCTGGGGCCTTGGCAAATTCTGCAACATGATTTTTTCGGCACTATTAGGATGTTCTCAGGGGTCATAGTATACCTGTGGCTAATGTCTTTATCCTTTTCTTTCTATCACGTAGTGTTTTGAGTTTGCTAACATGTGGCATTTGTGATGGTTGGGCATCAGTAGACAACCAAAATGGATCACTTGCTTGGCACAACTGAAAATCATTGTGAATGCTTTAGCCTTGTCTCTTGCACTAATGTACTGGGCTCCTGATGATGTGGATTGCTTCATCCAGTTATCTAGCTGTCAGCTACATTCTTGACTGAATGTGACAGACTGCAGAGCTTTAATCAGATCTATTTGTTGGAGGATTGCTCAGTTTTATTAATTGCATACTGCTTAAGCTGTTTAGCATGTGTGCAGTCCTTAGTTGTTGTCTCATCAGATTGCTACCTCACATACCCTTCTGCACTCCTTATTGAACCTGTGATGAACCTGTGGCTTGACTGTAATGCTAGAGTGAAGAATAAGTCAGGCCAGGAAGTTATAGATAAGTAGTGGAATACTGTTGATGACTCTCTTCGTATCCAAACTTAAGCTTCCAGCTCTGTTCTGAATCTACCCTTTTTAGCAAGATGGTAGTGCTACAGAATGGCCAGTATCCTCACTGAAGTTGAAACTTTTTTCTCCACAAGAACTGTGCATTAGTTGCTCCTCACATTAGTATCATGGACAGATACATCAGCACCTGGTGGATTTGTGAGAGCAAAGTCATGTATGAGGTTTTTTGTCTTATTTATTTCCTCATCACCTGCTGCATGCCCAATCTGGTAACAATATCCTTCAAGACTCAGTCAGATTTGTCAGTAGCAAAGTTATTGAAGTTCCCCTCCCATAACACAATCAGTACCCTTGCTATCCTTCGTGCTTCTTCCAAATGACGTTCAATGCGAAAAAACACTAATTAAGTAGCTAAGGGTGATGATAATTAGTTGGAAGTTTCTTTGTGCATATTTAACCTGATACCATGAAGCTTCACAGGATTTGGAATTAACATTGATGACTCCCACTAATGTGTACCACTGAGAACATACTAAGGAATAGTAATGGATGGGCCTAGGACTTTTATTTAAGATATGATTTGGTGAGTATGACTGTCAGGCTGTTGATTGACTAGGCTGTGGGACAGCTCTCCCAACTTTGGCATAGCTCAGAACTGAGATAAAGAGGGTTTTACAGACTGTGCTGTTGTTATTTCCAGTGCATGTGTTAATACCATGCATTCTATCTAGTTTTGTTCTGCTTATACTTTTTGTAATGTTTCGATACAAATGAGTGGCTCATTAGACTGCTTCAGGTGGAAGAGTCAATCACATTGCTAGGGGCTTGGAATCACATTTTGGCCAGACCGGGTAAGGGTGGCGAACTTCCATTGCTAATGTATCCCAGAATAGTAGCCTGAACTTCTGGATTGCTAATCTACTGACATTTCAATACACCACTATCTGCTAATTTTGTAGGCTAGAGTACCTAGTTTTGTTATTTTGTTTACTGTTGTCACCTCATCTGCTATGAGCTAACAGCCCAATTGGATACTTAAATCGGTTATCAGTTTGTTCTGTAATCTGGAAAGCCTGATACACAGCACTCAATATCATTAATTAATTTATTCTGCATCAACATTCTGTATTCACTGGCATAGTACTGAAGAATTTGAATATCAATTTTAAAAATCATGAGCAAGCAATTATAGAATTTACTGAATCACATGATTAGCTAAGTCTGTACATTATGCATTTGCAGCACTTTTTACCATAGGTGCTTTGAGTAGTAATGGTTTTGTATTGGGTTTGTAGGTATTTGTTGAACTATGGAAAGGAGAAGGGAAGTCTGCAGTCCAGATAGTTGAACAAAAGGAACTGGGGCTGATTCAAGACCACAGGAAACTAGAACAGATCTGTCAGCGTGTTATCGAAGATCATCCTTCAGAGGTAAGCTATTTCAACAAATGCTGCTGTTTTTTCAGAAGTTTACTTGAGTGTCAGATTAAGGGGAAATAATTATGTAGCAAATGATTGCTGTAAAATCAAATCGCTTTTTTCTCATAAATGTTATGGTAATTTTTCTGCCATTTAATTGCTTAAATAATGTATTTTTGTGAGTAGAGTAGATGTAATGGAATATTGAAAAGATTTTTGACAGTCAATAAAATGCATTCTTTGATTATTTAATGCTACTCTCACTTTTTCTAAAAAAAGTAGTACTATTTGGCTAAAAGCATATTTTGCATGTTGGTAACCAAAAGAGAAAATGCTGGAAAATCTCAGCAGGTCTGGCAGCATCTGTAAGGAGAGAAAAGAGCTGATGTTTTGAATCTAACTGACCCTTTGTCAAAGCTAAAAAAAGGGAGAAATAGGGAGAAATTGATTGTCTTTCTTTCTCTCGCTCCCCACTCTCTCATCATCTTTTTCCTCTCCTCTTCCCCCTTTGCTATCCTTCTCCCCTGTTTTCCATTTTGCCTCTGCTTCATCCATCCCCCCCCATCCCCACATATTTTGTCACATAGCACTGGCTCCAGCCTTGGTCATTCACAGCTCCTAATCTCCCTATAATCTCTCTGTGCACTGTCATTATCACCTTTATTGCTACCTTTACTTCAGGAGCCATGACTCCCCTTCTCTCAGCCTAGTATAAATACCTCCCTATTTCTCCCTTTTTTTAGCTTTGACAAAGGGTCAGTTAGACTCAAAATGTCAGCTCTTTTCTCTCCTTGCAGATGCTGCCAGACCTGCTGAGATTTTCCAGCATTTTCTCTTTTGGTTTCAGATTCCAGCATCCGCAGTAATTTGCTTTTATTTTGCATGTTGGTGCTTGTGAGATTCCTAGAAAACAGTCTTTTCATATTTCTCTCTCCTAACATAAATAACAAGATGTTTGAAAGGAAGTTAGATACTTGCTGAGAGGTAAGTCCAATAAAGAAACATGTAGAAAGGGTAGGGAACAGGAATTGAAGATGTGCAAGTTTATACATGGCTATCGAATTAATTGTACAGGCTGGATGTCTTTAAAAATTTCCTAATTTCTTAACTTTACCATTTCAAGTTCATTTATCTCTGGATGATCCATGATTTAATTTATGGAGAAAAGCTCTGTTCATCCACTGCTGCTGACACCTAAGCAGAAATTGCTGGAAACGTTCAGCAGGTTTGGCAGCATCTATGGAGAGAAATCAGAGTTAACATTCAGATCCAGTGACCCTTCCTTAGAATTCACAGGAAGCAGAGTGTGAGGATGTGTAGTCAAGGTAATTGTGGGGAGTCGATGGATATTGGTAGCCAGCCTATCCCCAGAAATGGAAACCAAGATGTCAGAGAAGGAAAAAGTGATGTCAGAGATGAACCAGGTGAAGATGGGGTGGAAACTGGAAATACAATTGATAAATTTACCAATTCTGGACAAGAGAGGGAGATGGTACCGATATTGTCATCAATGTAGTAGAGGAAGAGTTGTGGGTGGGGGCTAGAATAAGTCTAGATAAAGGAATGTTCCACATATTGCACAAATAGACAGGCATAACTGGGGCCCAAGCAGGTACCAATGGCCACCTCTATGACCTGAAAGAAGTGAGAAGAGTTAAAAGAGAAGTTGTTTGGGGTGAGGATGTGCTCATCCAGGCAGAAGAGGGTGGTGGCGGATGGGGATGTTCATAACATTTTTCCAGGTAGAAGCAGAGCGCTCTGATACCATCCTGATGAGGGATGGACTTGTAAAGGGATCGCATGTTCATGGTAAAGAGGCAGCTGGATCCCATAAATTGGAAATTCTGAAACTGATGTAAAGAGGAGCCATGGATGTAAGTGGGCAGGAACTGGTTGAGGGGAGAAAAGATGGATTCAAGGAAGGAAGAGATGACTTCTGTAAGGCAAGTGTAGGCAGAAACAATAGGGATGACCAGGCAGTCCTATTTGTGGATTTTGGGAAGGAGGTAGAAGTGCGCTTTCCGGAATTAGAAGACTGTCAGCTTGAAGGCAGACAGACAGAGATCACCAGATGAAATGTGGTTGGTGACTGTGGCAGACACTATGGCCTGATGTTCCACTGTGGGGCATGGTCCAAGGGGAGATAGGAGGAGGAAGAGCAAATTACTGCAGATGCTGGGAGTCTGTACTGAAAACAAGAAGTGCTGGAGATCACAGCGGGTCAGGCAACATTCATGGAGAGAGAGCAAGCTAACGTTTTGAGTCTAAATAACTCATCATAAGAGGAGGTATCTGAGAGTTGGCACTCGGCCTTTGCAATGTAGAGGTCAGTAAGCCAGACAACAACTGCACCACCCTTATCGGCATGCTTAAGTACAAAGTCACGGTTGGATCTGAAAGCACGAAGTACACTCAGTTCCCAAGGAGATAGCTTGGAATGAATGAGGGGGCAGAAAAATTAAGGCAGCCAATGAGACGTTCTCAATCAACAGTTCTAGTGCAGGTAAAGGGCCGGAGGGAGGTGTCCAAATGGAGGTGGGCAAAGGGGTCTGTGGGACAGGGAGAGGACTCTTGTCCAAAAGAATGGGCATGGAGGCACAATGTCATGTTATGTCGAAATTCATTAAGGTGGGAGCACTGAAGGATAAAACTGCGACCTTTGCTGATTACAACATGTTCAGCATTGGAGAGCAGAACATCAGGAGGATGATGATGATGAACGCATGACAGGAGGTGGGGTTTGGGGAGTGAATGAAGTCAGACGGAAGGGAGGGGAGAAAGGTTCCAGAGAGCCATGAGGTATCTGAGTTGTTGTATCTTGTGTGCTTTGATGTCTGAGAGGAAAAGAAAAAGTTTCTTCGTATGTCAAATGAGCTGAAGGATGAAGTGGAACTAGAATGCAGTGCAGCTTTTAGCCAGCGTGACGCAGTGCTGCTGGAGAGAGGTCGAGAGTGTGCTCATGATGATGCATGTATGTGGATCACAGGTTGTAGTGAGACCAGCTGTCTGTGGAATTTTGAACGTGGGGAGATGCCCTATGATCCTGGGTGGATTCAAAACACAAAGGATGGAACTTGAGTTGGAATCTTGTGCAGGTGAATCTGAGCTGGAGGCAGTCATTGATGAATGTGATGTAGCAGTGGAAACGGGTTTTGGCAAATACTTGTCACACACCAGGAGCAATAGTGAAATTAATGATGTTGAACAAAAAAGAAGGGATGTCCTGTCGGAGACTGGCAGAACTTCTTCAATGTGGGCGTGCCTGGAGGAGGTGAGGCAGTGAGTTAAATACTAAATAAAAACTGAAAGAACTGCAGATGCTGGAAATCAAAGTGAAGGAAAGGCTCAGCATCTGTGGAGATAAATCAGTCCCTCTGCACCTCCATCCACCATGCATCCAGTCCCTCTGCACCTCCATCCACCACGCATCCAGTCCCTCTGCACCTCCAACCACCACGCATCTAGTCCCTCTGCACCTCCATCCACCACGCTTCCAGTCCCTCTGCACCTCCATCCACCACGCATCCAGTCCCTCTGCACCTCCATCCGCCATGCATCCAGTCCTTCTGCACCATCTGCCATGACCAGGTTCCCCAAGCCTCCTGTTTCTTCTTCTCCTGACGTCCCCACCAGCACCCTTCCACTGACACTCTGATTCGTTTGGCTGAATTTGTCCTCACTCAACTATTTCTCCTGCAAATCCTCCCACTTCTTCCAGATGAAGGGGTAGGCATGGGCACCCACATGGGCCCCAGGTATGCCTGTCGCTTTGTTGGCTACATAGAACAGTCCATCTTCTATAGTTACACTGGCCCCACTCCGCCACATTGATGACTGCATCAGCACCACCTCGTGCTCCCACGAGGAGGTTGAACAGTTCATCAACTTCAGCACATTCCACACCATCTCTGATACCTCCCTCCCCTTCCCAGACCTCTCCACCTCCATCCATGATGACCGACTCAACACTGACATTTTCTACAAATCCACCGACTCCCACAGCTACGTGGTTTACACCACCTCCCATCCTACCTTCTGGAAAAATGCTATTCCCAATTCTTCCGCTTCTGCTACCAGGCGCACCAGTTCTACCACAGAACACACCAGATAGCCTCCTTCTTTAAAGACTGCAATTTCCCCTCCCACGTGGTTGAAGATGCTCTCCAATGCAACTCATCTACGTCCCACACCTCTGCCCTCGAATCCCACCCCTCCAACCATAACAAGAACAGAACCCCCCCCCCCACATCGGTCCTCACCTTTCACCCCACTAACCTTCACATAAATCGCATCACCTGCCGACATTTCCGCTACCTACAAACGGACCCCACCACCAGGGATATATTTCCCTCCTCACCCCTATCCGCTTTCCGCAAAGACCGTTCCCTCCACGACTACCTGGTCAGGTCCACGCCCCCTAACAACCCATCCTCCCCTCATGGCACCTTTCCCTGCCATCGCTGGAATTGCAAAACCTGCGCCCACACCTTCCCCCTCACCTCCATCCAAGGTCCCAAAGGAGCCTTTCACATCCATCAAAGTTTTACCTGTACTTCCACACATTATTTATTGTATCTGTTGCTCCCAATGCGGTCTCTCTCTACACTGGGGGGAATGGACGCCTTCTCACAGAGTGCTTCAGTGAACATTTCCGGGACACTGGCACCAATGAACCCCACCGCCCCGTGGCTGAACATTTCAACTTGCCCTCCGCCAACGACATGCAGGTCCTGGGCCGGCTGTATCGCCACTCCCTCACCATCCGATGCCTGGAGGAAGAACACCTCATCTTCCGCCTCGGGATCCTTCAACCCCACGGACAGTGTGGACTTCACCAGTTTCCCCATTTATCCTTCCTCCACCTTACCCCAGTTCCAACCTTCCAGCTCAGCACTGTTGTCATTGACCTGTCCCACCTGTCCATCTTCCTTCCCACCTATCCGCACCACCCTCCTCTCCAACCTATCACCTTTACCCCCACCTCCATCCACCTATTGCACTCTCAGCTACCTGCTCCCTAGCCCTACCCCCACCCATTTATCACTCCACCCCCGAGACTCCCAGCCTCCTTTCTGATGAAGGGCTTTTGCCCGAAACATTGATTTTCCTGCTTCTTGGATGCTGCCTGATCTGTTGTGCCTATCCAGCACCACTCTAATCTCCAGCATCTGCAGTACCCACTTTTGCCTGGAGCGAAATCAGAGTTAACATTTCGGGTCCAGTAACCTTTTCTGAGAACTAAGCTTAGACCTGCCTGAGACTCAATTTAAAGTGAGTTGACACTGGGGGGAAAAAATTACACAATGTTGTAGAACAGAGACAACTAGGAAACAGCAGTAACTTGCATTTGTATAGTGCCAGTAACATAGTATTCTCTTGCTAGATATTGAAAATGAAAAGGAAGATTATCATCTAAATTCCACCAGCATTAACCTCACATAATCATACAGCATGGAAACGAACCCTTCCGTCCAACCAGTCCACATCGACTATGTTCCCAACCAAACCAGTCCCACCTGCCTGCACTTGGCCTACATCCCTCCAAATCTTTCCTATTCATGAACTGATTCCAAATGTGTTTTAAAAGTTGTAACTGCATCCACCACTTTCTCTAGCAGTTTATTTCACACACGAACCGCTCTGTATAAAAATAAAGTTGCTCCTCATGCCCTTTCAAACATTCCTCTTCTCACCTTAAAAGCATGACCCCTAGTTTTTCATTCACCATCCCTAGGGAAAGACCCTGGTCATTCACCTTTTCTATACCCCTCATGATTTTATAAACCTCAATAAGCTAATCCTCAACCTCCAGTATCCCAGTGATAAACATCCCAGACTTTCCAGTCTACTTTTATACCTCAAGCCCTCCGTTCCAGCAAAATGTTGGTAAATCTTTTTTGACCCCTCTCTAATTTAATATACTTCATTTAGCCAAGTGACCAGAACTGTACACAGTACTCCAAAGGTAGCCTCAACAACATGATGTCCGAACTGCTATATTCAAAGGTCTGAGGAATGAAGACACGAATGTTAATCGCTTTCTTACATACTAGAACCCCTAGGGTGTCTCAGTTCTCCAACACTAGCCACGGCCCTACCATTAATTGTATAAGTTCTGTTCTTGTTTGCATTGCCAAAGTGCAATACTTCGTACTTATTCAAATTAAACTCCATCTGCCACTCCTCAGCCCATTGGCCCTATTGATCACAATCTCTTGGTAATCTTAGATAACCTTTATCGCTGATGAAGGGCTTTTGCCCAAAATGTCGATTTTTCCTGCTCCTCGGATGCTGTCTGGCCTGCTGTGCTTTTCCAGCACCACTCTAATCTTGACTGATGACCAACATTTGCAATCCTCACTTTTGCCTAACCTTTTTCACTGTTCACTATATCACCAATTCTGGTGTCACCGGCAAACTTACTAAACATGTCACCTCTATTCTCATCCAAATCATTTATAGAAATGACAAACAAAAGTGAAACCAGTATCGATCTCTCTGGAAACCACTGGTCACAGGCCTCCAGTCTGAAAAACAACCATCCACCACCACCTCTGTCTCGTACCATAACGCCAATTTTGTATCCAGTTGACAAGCTCGCCCTGAATCCTATGTGATCTAACTTTACTAATTCGTCTACTATGTGGAACTTTGTCAAAGGCTTTACTAAAGTCCAAGTAAATAATGTCTACTGCTCTGCCCTCATCGGTTGTTTTGGTTACTTCATTAAAAAGCTCAATCCAGTTTGTGAGACATGATTTTACTCTCACAAAGCCATGCTGACTATCCCTAATCAATCCTTGCCTCTCCAAATGCATGTAAATTCTAACTTTCAGAACCACCTCTAACAACCTATCCACCACTAATGTCATACTCACAGGTCTGTCGTTTCCAGGCATCTCCTTCCAGCTTTTATTAAACAATGGCACAACATTACCGAACCTCAAGTCCTCCAGCATGTTATTCGTGTTTACAAATGATATAAATATTTCTGCTAGGGGCTCCACAATTTCCTCCCTATCTTCCCACAACGTCTTCAGATATACTTGACCAGGTCCTGAAGATTTATCTACTTTGATGTTTTCTAAGACCTCTGGCACTTTCTCTTCTGCTTTCAAAACGTCAATATTTATTTCCCTGAGTTGTCCAGCTTTTACAGGAGTAATCAGAGCAGAGTACAAATAAAGCAAGAAATTGTTATGCACCCAAAATTAATTTCTTACACATTCCCTTTTATTTTTGTTGTTACTCACTGCTAATGTTCACATTCTTCCTAAGTTTAAAACTTGGTTCTAGCCTTCTAATGACATATAATGAGTACAAAAATATAAAAGCAGAGTAGATGAATGAGTGGCTGAAGCATTGGAACAGGAAGGAGGAACAGGAATAGGAAAGAGGGGTTCAGATTCCTGGATCACTGGGACAGTTTCTTTGGAAGGTGGGACAGTCTACACCTGAACCAGAATAGAACCAACATCTTGCGGGTGGGTTTGCCAGTACTATTGGGAGGAGTTAAAACTAGTTTGGTAGTGGAGGACGATAGTGGAGAAAGATGGAGGGAACGTGGTGTTAGTATGATAGAGACACAGCAAGAGATAGAGTTCAGCAATGTTGACTTTCAAGGGAGTAAGACCAGGCTGAATGGCCTCTACCTTAATTCAAGGATTGTTATAGTTATGAGAGATGATTTGAGGGTGTGGATTCACACATGGAATTATAATATTGTTGCCATCACAAAGTCGTTGTTGAGGGAGGGGCAGGACTGGCAACTCAACATTCCAGGGTATAGAATCTCCAGCTGAAACAAAGAAGAGGAGTTCATGGTATATTACTACATAAGGAGTCAATTACTGCAGTAAGGAGAAACAAATCTTGCAAGGATCTGCAAATGAGACTTTGTGGGTAGAGCTTAGGAATAAAAAGGGGACATTCACATTGCTGGGAGTGTATTATAGCTCTCAACAGTCAGCAGGCAATAGAGGAGCAAATATGTAGACAATTCAGTGAGGTATGCCTCAGTATAATAATATGGTAATTAATTGGGATAATCATAGTGTAAAGGATTTAAAGGGGGCAGATTTCTTGAAATATATTCAGGAGATCTTTTTATGTCAACATGTAAAAGGTCCAACAAGCGCTGTACAGTACTGGATCTAAGCTGGGGAACAAAACTGGGCAGCTGTTCAAGATGGCAGTGGGGGAGCACTTTAGTGACAGTGACCACAATAAGCACAATTTTAAGTTTTTGTAAAAGCTAAAGCATAGACTATAAAAAATGGCTTTGTATTGAGGGAATGCAGGTTTTGTTTAAATTAGGCAGGATCTAGACAAAGTAGACTGGAGACACCTTATGGGAAAATCTACAGAACAGGGTAGGTGGGGGTGTTCAAAAAGGAAATGGGGAGAGTACAGGCCCAAGCAAGTTCTCTTACAGGAGCAACAAGGTCTGAGAACCCTGGATGTCCTGGAGTATTTAGGACTAGATAAGAAGGAATTGATACCTTTAGCAGGTACAAGGGAGCTAATCAATGAAGAGGGTAGAAAATGTAGGGGAGGAAACTTCAGAAAACAACTAGACAAGGACAGAGAGGGCATGATAAAACTCTAGTGGATAAAATTCAGGAAAATTCCAAGATATTCTATAAACGTATTAAGGGGAAGACGATAACCAGGGAAAGAGTGGGACCCATTAGGGACCAAGGGGACATTGGTAGGTTATTAAGAAAGCACTTTACATTGATCTTCAGTCAGAGGAAGAAAGAGGTAGGTAGAGAATTTAGGAGGTGTCAAAGGACTGGAGGGCAACGAATATGGTTCCACTTTTAAAGAAAGATGATAGAGATATATCAGGCAATTACAGGCATGTGCGTTCCATATCAGTGATAGTGAAAGTGTTGGAGAAAATTTATCCCTACTTGGAGAGGCAAGGTTTGATTAGGGGTTGTCAGTGTGGTTTTATCAGAGGGAGGTTACGCCTGACAAACCTGACATAAGTTTTCGAGGCAGTAAGGTGTGTAAATGATAGTAGTGCAGTTGATGTAGTTTATGTGGATCTTGGGCAAAGCCTTTGACAAGAAGATAAAAGCACATGGGATCCAGTGTAACTTGGGAAGTTGGATCCAAAATTAGCTGAGTTGTAGTAGACAGAGGGTGATAGTAGAAGCTGGTGTGCTGTAGTGTACCAAAGAGATCAGTGCTGGGTCCCTTATTGTTCATGATTTATAAAGAACAAGGATGAGAATGTGGGAGATATGATAAATAAGTTTGCCAATGACACAAAAATTAGCTGAGTGGTTACTAATGAGAGCATGTTCTGTTGGAGAGATACAAAACTTTGGTTAGACAACAACTAGAGTATTGTGTACAGTTCTTGTCATCTCACTATTTGAAATATATAATTGAACTGGAGAGGATATAGAGGAAATTCACGAGGATGTTGTCTGGGATGGAACATCTAAGCTGTCAAGAGAGGCTGGATAAGCTCAGGTTGTTTATGTAGAGCAGAGAAGGCTGAGGGGGGAGCATGATTGAGGTGTGTTGAAGATTGAATGGCATGGATAGGGTGGGTATGAAGCAGTTGTTCTTCTTAGTTGAATGATCAGGAATGAGGGATATAATTCTAAGGCAAAGGGCAGGATGTGTAGAGGGGATTTGAGGAAAATTATTGTCTTTCAAAGGGAGGTGGGAATCTAGAATCCACGGCCTGAGAGGGTAGTAGAGGCAGAAAACCTCACGCCCTTTTAAAAAGTATGTGGATGATCATTTGAAATGTCATATGTTCAAGGTTATGGGCCAAGTGCTGTAAATTGGAATTGGGTGTAGATAGGTTGGCACAGACTTCTTTGCTTATGTGTCTCTAACTATATTATTAAAGTTACAGTAGCCATCTGGCAGCATCTTTTTTTCTAGAAAGTCTCCACTTCAGTTGGGTAATAATATGATGCAGTAGAGTTCTGATCAGAAATTGATTATCAAACTGCTATTTCAACTATTGCCTAGTGTTGTTTACTGAAGTAGTCATCCAATACAAGGAGAATTTCATAAGTTAAATATTGCTGGTTGTACTTTGGCTAAAGTGTGTTCAGCAGGCCAGGCAGCATCTGAGGATCAGGAGAATCGACGTTTCGGGCATAAGCCCTTCTTCAGGAATTCCTGAAGAAGGGCTTATGCCCGAAACGTCGATTCTCCTGCTCCTCGGATGCTGCCTGGCCTGCTGTTTTTTCCGGTACCACATTTTTCAACTCTGGTCTCCAGCATCTGCAGTCCTCACTTTCTCCTAAAGTGTGTTCAGTACCAATATAATTTATGTTCATACCTAGTGACTGATTCTCAGGAGAAATTGAGGGAATTTCACATGGAGGACATCACGACAAGGGTTTAGGGAGGAGGTGTGCAGTCTGTCTAATGACAACCAGTATAGCCACACAATCCAACTCTGATTGATTACTTCCTCTAGAATCTCTGCTCCTCTGGCTTGAACACAAGTATCTAAACTACCTTGGCCAAAGCTTACCTTGACAGATGAAATCCAGACAAAACATGTCCCAGAAGGCCTGACCCAAGACTTAAAAGGCAAATAACAGGATAGTCGCAGAAAGTGCAAATGGTCGTCACACCTATACCATAAATGTGAGAACTAGAATAGAAGTATTGGTAGGTCATGTATCCAAAATAGTAATGCTTTTAGTTGATGATTGAATGACCCAAGATTTGTTAGGAAGAAGTGATGTAATTATAGTGTGCATTAACGATTCAGTGTTTCTATTCAAAATTAAAATATAAAATAAACTGATCAGTGTCCACACTCGATTAAATAATGTAATGATTAACATCCCTTAGGGGTTTTATTAAACAGATGCACAATTCATATTGATTTTTTGAGCTAAACTTTTCTTTGTAATTTGTTAGGTTCCTCTGCATCATTCAAAGATAGATTGCGCTTCATCCATTCTTTTCACTTATTTCCTAGGTTTCTGAAATACAACAAGGAAATTGGAAAGTGTTAAATAAGCTTATTGGCCAGGTTCAGAGAGCAACACATGGCCGGGCTGCTCCTACTGTGGTGAAATTTATTTTGGAAAAGAAACTGTCCTGAAAGAATGGAAATCAAGGCAAAGTAGAACTGTTTTAATTCAACCATTACAGGAAACCAATCAGTATTGAAATTGAATTTTTGCCTTAATCTGGTAGAATAACTTTGATAGAATTTTGAGACATTTTATTGTCCACAGGAGTCTGCTGTTTGAGTCTTCATTTTCTAAAAAGTGTTTATTCATATTAAAATGTATTCTACTGGTTGCCTACAGCACTTACATAATTCTGTCTCAGTAAAATGAACATTAAAGAATTACTTAGATTGCAAGTGATCTATCTGAATTGTGAAATGATCATGTAAAGTACAACTTATACTAAATGTAATTGATTGAAACCATGATCCAACAGGATAATTCAGTAACAACTTAAACATGTATGAACAATGGCTGTCATTTTGTGTTCTTTACTGATCAAATTTATATGCAGTAGATTGAGTTGACTGTCAACTTCTGTTCAGATATGGGTCTGTGATTTCTGTATTGAAAACATGTATAAGCTGTGTTATACTGCATATATATTGTAGATGGTGACAATGCTGTTATGGAGCATCATTCCGTCACAAACCTAAAACTTTATGTCGATGTATGCTATTTTCAGTAATTTCTATTTATGAACTTTAATTGGTTGAGTTTGATTTGCAAATTGACACTCCTTTTGTCATATGAATGTTCAATATCCATTAAACATTGACTCATAGAATTGCAATTAATGGAAACTGCAACTTCTTCTGGCAATAGATTGCAGTGGAATGATAGAAATGCTGTTACCTATTAAAAAATAAATTATTCAAGTACTCATGTTACAGTGAAAGATTCTTAACTGCAACATTTCACATAAAAAGGTAACAACAATAACATTAAAAATTTATTTCTAGCTTTGATGTATATCTCAAATAAAAACCATTCAGAACCCATTTTAAGAGAACTTTAATGCTTGGAATTAAATTGCTGCAGTAGACAAAGTGAGCAACTCCCAAGTAAACTAGCCTAACATAGTATCCTGCACTGAGTCACAAACTATATTTTACTGAATGTTCTGACAATTTAATAAGTTATCTTACTCTTCAGGATGAACTTATAAATACCATTAACCCTCAAATCCTGCATAGTAGTTTCACAACACAATGTTAAATTTAGAAATCTGATTTTACAATTCCTATTGATGGTGCAAAAAATTCAACACAACAGTAAAACCACAATTATGGTTTTTTTCCCCTATTGCCAGCATTGACTGTACATATACAAACAGCTTAACAGTATATAAAACAATTTGTCATCTCCATAAGCAAACAATTTCACTGCTTTACTACTTTTCTGCAGTTGTCACATTCACATTCTGGTCACTACACCAGACACATTTGAGATTTCATAATGTTTAAAAACCTTTTTCATTAGCAAAAGTGGCAGAAATTTTCAGTCCTCATTCATTTAATCTTTGGTACTATTCGCAGCCAACCTTTATAGAATGAATATCATCAGACATTTAAAGATCAGACCCAAATGTTCACATCTAAACTTCACAAAATACCAGAAGTGTTTGTAATTTATATGTACTCAAAAATACAATATATATTTAATTAAATTTTTGTCCGCATTCATACATGGTAGCTTGCATAGTGAGACAATTTTACTCGTGTGTTTTTTATGACAATAAGGCTGCTGCGTTTAAACATCAACATTTCCTAAAAGTTTCAAGCCTCAAAATGAGACAAAATTGTTCCACTCTCTCTCTTACTGTAATTAAGGCCTGGGAGAAATACATTATTACTTTGGAAAAGATTTAAGTAGACTGCATCAATTGCATTAAAACACTTCTTCAAACTTGTAACAATTACTCTTCACATTCCTCCAGTGGAATGTGAGATAAAATGGAATGTTCCTGTGCAATGGCTGCAAGTTCCTTAAGAAATTCTGTGAAGATGACAGCTGCATTGATTGAGTTTTTCACAGGCGAGGGAACCCAAGGAGCCACTGGCTTACTTAAAGGTGGGTGCTGTGCATTTTGAGTACTGCCTTGAGGCTTGTGTCCATTATCTGCAATACTTTGATTGTGCTTAATTTCTGCAAGATAATTTCCAGGAAAGAAAAAGAATTACTAATCATGTATATATTTTTCCTGTAATACAATTTATGCTTTTACTCAGTCAGCACATGGTTTATTCCATGAAGTTTTCTTCTAAATCCTTATTTGCTCAGTCCTCACAGAAAGGCAGAATATGGAGACTAAAAAACCTTTTAAACATTTAAACTATATGAGTGATCTGATCTGACATGTGCACAAGGCACTTTTCTGAATTCATAATTCAGTTCTCTTTTGCTGCCCATTGCAGAGATCTTGAACCATTTTTTGATGTGGAGTTACGTTTTTTGTCTACCTTCATGTTCCTATCTCAGCTAAAAGCTCTGAAGGATTAGAGTTTCATAGGCATCAATATCTCATATTTAAAGAACAGCCATTTGAGCAAGTCTGAATTGTAGGTGTCCAAAAGCTATTTGAACATTGGATAGACATTACTGAACCAGTACTGTCCTCTCACAACCACCTTGTGCGGGCTAATTACTTTCTTCAATGAACCTGATGGTGGACTTAATTGGCATGTTAAGGTTTGATATCATCAATTGTTTACTTATTCACTGAACAAGGAATAAAGAAGCAGCCCATTACACAATATGGCCAGGATTCACTTCAGTCAAATTGTTGGAAACTCCAAGTCAGGCGGTATTTGTGGAGAGAACGGATGAGTTAATGGAAAATTGTCATTAGTGTCAAGCTGCGAAATTATCCATTCCACTGAAGTCAATCTAACCACTACAAAAAGTGATGTAGAGCTCAGAGATCATACTCAACACCATTAAATGATTTTGCTGTTTTTTTTAAAACCAGGGAAGTGGAACAGGGGCACATGACACTGAAAGATGAAATGAACAATGAGGCAAGTGCATTTAAAATAAAAGAAGGGTTGTATTGAATGAATTAATCAGAACTCCAGTCCAAATGGATTGCACGATACCTTTTTAAAAGGGTCTTAGGGAAGAGATAACAGGCATTACTATACATATTTAATCATGTTAGAAAAATGTGTGTAGATACAACTGAAAGATAGTTTATATAATTCAAACACTTACGGAATCTGGATATACCCAGGGAATTACAGAAAACCGTTTTAGCATCGATTGTCAGAAAAATAATAGAATTCATAAAAGGAAAGAGTATCTAGAAACAAAATATATAATAAAGAATAGTATGGATTTCAAAATGTATAAACCTTGCATGAAAAATCTTGTGTTTTTTTGAGGAGGTAACAGAGTAGTCAATGATCATACAGTACAGGGGTGATCTCTCAAAGCCAGCATTCCCCAGCACTGAAGCTGTGCTGGGTTGGGTGGTGTCAACGGTAGTTTGGAGTGCAGGAATTAACAGGCACACAGGTGGCCAAGCTATGGGGCTGGCTAGTTAATTATTTTTGTTTGTTCATGGGATGTGTGTTAGTATCTATGTCAGCATTTATCACCCATCCCAAGAGAGCCCATGACAAGGTAGTGAACTGCTTTCTTGAATCACTTAAGTCCATGTCATGTAGGCATGCAGCACTTTTGGGGAAGGAGTCTAAGATTTTGATCCACTAACACTGAAATAGGCAATATTACAGGAAGGTTCCTGATTTACGTAAGTGCGACTAAGGAAAGCAATCCCTTACTGTGGTGTATTAATCATTTTAAAGATTTGATACAAACATTTCATCATACATACTGATGGCTATTTTATATTGTCCTAATGAGCCTTGCTTAGTTGTTGCACTGTATCTGGTGGCACAGTGGTCCAGTGCTTAGCACAGCTGCCTGAGCATCAAGGACCCAGATTCAATTCCAATTCTTGTGTAGTTTGCACGTTCTCCAAGTGTCTGTGTGGGTTTTCTCCCATAGTCCAAAGATATGCAGGTTCAGTGGATTGGCAATGGGAAATTGTCCATAGAATCCACTAACGTGCAGGCTAGGTGAATTAGTCATGAGAAATGCAGGGTTACAGGGATAGGGAAGGAAAGTAGATCTGGGTGGGATGTTCTAAGGGTCATTGTTAACATGGTGGGCTGAATGGCCTTCTTCCACACTGTAGAAATTCTATGATCTTGTAGATGGGTGTCCCTGTCAACTGCTCTCCCTATGCATGTAGTGGAGAGAGTAAGTAAAAGGTGTTAGGTGCGGTGCCAATCAAGATGTGGTGTTTTATCCTGGATGTGTCAAGCTGCTTGAGTGTTGTTAGAGCTGCACTCATCCAGACAAGAAAGAAGTATTCCATTACACTCCTTTCTTGTGCCTTGTAAATAATGAACAGGCTCCAAAGAATCAGGTCATTCGTTATTTGCCACCGAATTGTCAGCCTCTGATTAGTCCTTGGTGCTACTGTATTTATATGGTTGGTGCCGATCAGTTTCTGGTCATTGGCAACCACCAAGATGTTGATCGTGGAGGATTCAGCATGGTTAATGCCATTGAAGTTCAAGTGGCAATTGCTGGACATGGTCATTATCTGTTATTTGTGTAATGTTGCATTTGGGTAGGGACTGCTTCCAGATCTGAATCATAGCAAATGCCGATGGTTCATAATGAAACTTAGTCCATGCTTTCAGTCAACCTGGGTCTGAAGGCCAGGTAAATTAGGGAATTTGTTGTATTTTTAAAACTCTTTATAACTTTTGTGACAACCCTGGAAACAGTGAAGCACAATAAGTATTACCTTATGTAAAATAAGGTTTCCGGGATTCGTTTTAGTCAAGCAATTTTTTTGTTGGGGATGGGGATTTCCATATTTGATTTCTTGATTTGGCCTTGATTTTTTAATCTATTTGGTCTCACTCAGGGGACTGCAAAGCAGCATTTTATGAATCTTGATGCCTCAGGCACATTATTGTTTGGGACAGGCTTAAAAGTACAATTTACAGGGGTACAGGGAAGTATAACTCTTTCAGGCACAATGGATCAAATAGTGGCATCTTATGGCTGTTAGATTGCACAAAAATTGGATGAATGTTTCAAAATAATGTTAAAATACCTTCGCCTGTCAAGACCCCTTTGTGCAAAGTGGAGATCTCTACCCGAGAGAGCAAATATTTGCGTGTTTCAGTCAGGTATGAAGAAAAGTTTTCTCTTGTAGAAGCAAACTGTTCAATTGCATTTTTTACAGATGCCAGCACCTGTGTAAACACAAACAATAATTATCATACTGCCTCTCATTTAATTTAAACAATGGAATTACTTGACCTGAGCAACCCTTTTTCAACTTATTTTACTAGCGTCATAGAAATCGTTTCCAAACTCATATCCAATTCAGAATTAGTATGATTTCGAAACATCAGTAAGATAAGCCAATTTAATGTTCCGGCTAATGCCCGAAACACCAATTCGTCTGCTCCTCGGATGCAGCCTGACCTGCTGTGCTTTTTCAGTGCCACATTTTTCAACTCTGACCTCTAGCAACTGCAGTCCTCACTTTTTCCAGTTTAATGTTTTGCAAAATTGACATGATAATACAGCAATATATTACCTTGATCGTATTGAACAGACTTTTTTTTCTCAGCTATTTATTTTCCAAAGAAAATAATCAAATAGTACAAATCACTGTGGCACAGTTCCATACAGATCACGGTATTCACAATGCTGATTAATCTTGCCCTGTTAGCTGAGCTCAGCAGGGACAGCAAGGTTGAAACTCCACATGCCCTCAGAGTCTTCAGCTTGGAAGATGAAAAATGATTATTCCCTCTGGAGTCAGCCAGCTAGTGACCTGTGCTGTGAATGTGTGTGTAGAGGAGTTTGAACTTCGATGGGCAGACCATGCCAACAATTAGAAGCTGGCATTAAAGGACGATATACATGGGGAGCTGCACACCAAGATTGGAAGCCTGGTAAAGGAGAATGATGGCTATTCTATATCTAAATAATCAATGACTACAGATTTGGACAAAGATGTTATAATATCGTTCACTATTTTGGTATCTGCATTTCTCTTTTTCAACTAAAACTTTTGAAAGTTAGAGTTCTACGTTTATGAGGTATTAAGATAGAAAACAATTTCCTCATATTTTATTCACATATTTTAATAGCTGTTAAGGTCACACCAAGCACATCAAATATGTTTTTGTTGTGTAATGAAACAACAACATTTACACAAACATGGCTCAGACATTGCAAATCTACGCGACTCCAGCACTGACAATTAGATTTCTTAATGTCACTGTGTTCACAGTGCACAACAGAACATTAATAAAGACTGAATAATAAATACAACAAAATAACCTTTTTTGTGCTAAGGTGGAGACTGGTTTACCTTCAAAACGCCCACATACTTCTGTAACACTGATTTATCACCAGGTCTGCTACACTGGAGCTCAGCTCTCCAGCTAACAACATTCCTCAAACACACACATGTTCAGCAACAGGGAGGACACCTCACCAGCACCTTGTAAAAGAACTGTCAACTATTTTCAAATGTGTTGCTAGCTGATTTATATTAGCACCTGCTGAGATTGTGCAAGTGGCTGCTGTTTCAGAATTGTTTGTAACTGCTAAAGTGTGTACCCAAAGTCTTTGACACAGCTTCATGAGATAGTTCGTGCCTCGGTGGTCAGTTCAACGTTAAGCATTGCTTGGTGCGGCTCAGCAACATCGTGCTCAAAGCAGCTTCTGTTCCATTGGCTGGAAAAGAAGAAGTGTGAGAGAAGGTGCTGGCCTCTGTTTACTCTGGGCCATTTTCTCAATCAGCTCAGCTTTCCGTCTGACTCAATTTATCCAATGCCCTTCCAAACTGTTGGTCTCCAGGGTCTACAGTTGTCACTGATAATCATTCAAGATGAGATCTCACTTGCTGGTGTTTCTGATCCAGAAATACGCATGTTCAAATGACCAAGTGGACCACAGTGTTTCATGCAGTGGCTCGCTTCCTAAAAGGGCGATTAAATATGAGCACAAAATGCTCACCTTGCCAGCAAAGTTCACTGCCTATGAAAGAAAAATAAAGCCTTTGGATACACATTCATCATCCAGCCGATGATTTGGCCAAGTCAATGCAAATATCATTGACTTAATATATGAGAAGAAATTACTACAAAAAGGCACCAGATGGATCGGTAAAGGAGGCAGCTCCAGAGAGTCAGGCAAGTTGTTTGCTGTCAAATTCCCAGCCCCTCATTTACTCTTGTAGTCATAGTTCTGTTTGGTCACCTCTGGTCTGGCACAGAACAGGAATGGCCTCACTCTCTGCTTCCTTAAAAAATATTCCATTCTCTCAGTTTCTCCACCTCCATCGCATCTGTTCTGATGATGCCAAGTTTGACAAGGAGACCTCTGAAATGTTCACCTTCTTCCTCAACTGAGGATTCCCCATCAGTGTGGTTGTCAGGGCCCTCAACCATATCTGACTCATCTCCCACATTTCAGCTGTCACTCCACTCTCTTCCCTCCCACACAGCAATAGGGTCCCCCTTGTCCTCACCTCACATCGCACCAGCATCCACATCCATAGGATTGTTAGCTGCCATTTCCACCACCTCCAGAGGGGTGCCACTATCACACACATATTCCCTTGCCCTCCCTCATCAGCCTTCCACAGGGACTGTTCCCTCCGGTCCACACTGGTCCATTCCTTCTTCACTCTCAACATGTCATCACACCCCACGGCACCATCCCATGCAATTACAGAAGGTATAATATCTGCTTATTTAATTCCTCCCTTCTCACTATCCAAGGCCCCAGACACACCTTCCAGGTGAAGCAGCAAATCACCTACACTTCAGTCAATCTAGTCTATTACCTGCCCAATTGGTTCTCTCTCTGGCTGAATTCCACCTACTGTTTACTTGTCCCTCCTCCCCAACATATATACCAACCTTTTCCTAGCTACAATTAATTCTGAAAAAGGCCCACTGGATCCCAATTGTTAACTCTTTTCTGCCAGACATGCTGAGTTTCTCCAGCAATTTGCATTTTCATGGATGAAAGGGGCATCTCTGGCAGAGCTGGTGCCAGTTAGGCTCAGGGTTGAGTGCTGGTTGGCTGCAAAGCTGGACACCATGACATGAAAGAGCAGGATGTCACTGGGCACAAAGTGGGGCAGCAGAAACTTCAAAACGTGGTGACACTGCATGCAGAGCAGAGCACCGGTGGGATCAAAGCAGTGGCACCGTGCTCTGGGATACACAATAGGCTCAGACAGGTAGGTCTGAGAGTTGAGAGTTTTTCCAGATTGCTCTTCCTGCATTTGCAATACAGCCACTGGATGCACACTACAAACAACTGCCCTTTCTCTTTCATGTATCAGTGCTGGGGTGGCTCCATTACTTTTCTATTGAGCCCAAACCGACCTTTTGTTACTTGGTTTCCAGGCAAAGGTCTCCGGGCTGAATCTGATGTTTATTTTAAGCTCAGTGTCAGTTGTGCGGATGTTTTGGAGGGATTTTCACCACAGTGAGAGGTCCAGTGAGATCTCTCACAATACCTCAACAAACTTGCCCCTTTAATTACTTAGTGGGCATCTAAAGTACCTCTCTCAGCAGATTCCAGACCCATCTCACCATACATCGTCTGGGAACGACACCAAGGCCAGAATATTCTGTAATTCACTGGCAAACCTGGCATCACCACCATCTTTATAAGCCCATGTGCACTTGGAAAAGCACCGTCAGTCCAGAGCTGCCTTGCATGGCTCGTGGTATTTTAACTGGAAGTGGCAGATATGGGAAACGGGTGCCCCACTTTGTGGGCAGGGACCCGGAGCTCCTGCTGGACAGGGTGGTGTAGACCCAGGATGTCCTCTTCCTTCAGCACTAACAGTGGGGGGCAGGGTGCACAACACCAGAGCATGTCAGTCTAGTCGGAGGCTGGCACCCAGGTTCAGTTTCAGCCATCTTGGGGAATGTGCATTAATGTAGGAAGGTCAATGCCCTTCTCTGCACCAGCTTCTCTCCGCTACCTCACACTCACCCTCTCTACTCTACTGTACCCACCTCCCACTGAGGCTCAAGCTGTACCAGTCTCACTCGTGCCTGCAACATCTTCTCTCAGTCGCTCTCATACATCCCCAACCTGATACTAGGACCCTACCGTCCCTGTGCCCTGCCAACTTGGTCTTTTGCAGAAACCTCCCCACTCACAACAACAGTACCAGCCGTGCCAACCACTTTCATCTCCCTTAATATCGCTCCACGTCTCATTCCAGGAGGAAGAAAGTGCCTGACAGGGAAGAAAAATTAAAAGGTGTAGGGCTGCTCAACATTTATCTCCTCAACCCATCTTCAGAGAGTATCCTGACTCTGACCACTCCGTGTGGCTGTTTGGCCCTGGACTGGTATCAGAGGCTACCCTTGACTTTCTGCGCCAGGACCTCCTGAGGAGAAAGTGAGATTATAGATGCTGGAGATCAGAGTCAAGGGTGTGTTGCTGGAAAGACACAGCAGGTCAGGCAGCATCCGAGGAGCTGGAGAATCGGCGTTTCGGGCATAAGGCCTTCATGACATTACTGAGTGGCATACAAACTCGAGGGGCTGAATGGCCTACTCCTGCTTCTAACTCAAATACTTGTAAAGCCTCAGCACATTGTCAGCAGATATTCCATACTGGGGAGTCACCTGAATAGAACCATCTCACCATAACATGGCTGAGGTTTTAAGTGACCAGTGACGAGATAATGAAGTGTTTGTTAATGCTAGCGTTATTGGAGGAACCAGAAAGGATAATTAGCTCATTACAGTGCATCCAATCCTCCTCTAGCTCAATGGGATTTTGTATCTATGTGTTCTTGCTTTGTCTTAAACCATAATATTAAGATATAACACATTCTTAAATCTTTTCCAAAAAGGAAAATCTACATTCTCAAACTGCAACACGTTGATTTTCCTAAACTTTGCAGTAAGCACAGAGGATGCATCAGGGAAAAGTCAGAGACAGTCAATTTCTGGATTTCGCACACTTTTATACGGCCCTGGGCATTTCTGAGACATGCAAATCTTAGTCTGCACTTGCGCTAGTCTCAGGTCTGTGAGATCTATTTAAATAAGGCAACAACAAATGTTCTCAAAACAGATAAATGCAGATATTGCTGGAGAAACTCAGCGGATCTGGCAGCATCTGTGGACAGAAAGCAGAGTTAATGTTTCGAGTCCAGTGACCCCTGGAAGGGTCCTCATCCTAACCTAAGGAGGGTCAGGATTCTTAGGTTAGGATGAGCACTCTTCCAGGGGTCACTGGACCCGAAATATTAACTCTGCTTTCTGTCCATTGATGCTGCCAGACCCACCGAGTTTCTCCAGCAATTCCTATTTTTGAATGTTCCAGATCTCCACTATCCACGGTTCTTTGTTTTGTTTTAGTGCATGTTCTGGTTTTCTGCATCATTGCCCCTAAGCGCCCAGAAACCACTGAGAATCTGAGAGGGCTCACAAAAGTAGACCCAAGGATCACTGAATAGTGGACAATCAGGCCCCTATTCCTCTGTTTCAGAGCGATACACAGCTGAAGGTCTGGAAAACCTGAAACTTGTATTTTCCCTTTGTCGCTGCTGACGACCTCGCACAGAAGGCAGTCACATGTCCAGGATTGGCCATGGACCATGTAAATTTAAATGGGCTTAGAGTAGGAAACCCCATTACCACTGGTCTAGAAAAAGAGCAGCTCAAAGAAAAACTAGTCAGCAATAATCAAAAATCGCTGATTTAAACAAAAATGAAATGAATTTTCAGAATTAAAATAATCAAAACATTAAAAGAATTCATTAAAACACCAGCAGAAAAAACACAGGAATGTAGCCTGAATCATATAAAAGCTCCTGTAAATGACAGGCTCCATCTATTAAATGGAACTAGTAAACAGAATATATTTTAAGTACAGCAAACTTTTTATTAACCAGCACCTATGGGACCAGGAGTGTGCCAGCTGATCAATATTAAAATACACACTAAGTATTCGAAACATAAAGTAAGGGGTATACACATCACTTTACACTACACTTTATACTTATATTTTATTTACAGCATAAATTACTTAAATATAATGCCACTTTGTCTTAAATAAAACTTACTGACAGAGAGCCTTCTCACTCACCCCTCAACTGACTGCGTGGACATCAGAGAGATTGCAATAATACAGTAAACATCTGGTATTCCAGGTTCATAATGTTTGCTGGTTTATCGTTAGTGCTGGTTCATAAGGTGCCAGTTAAAACTACATTTGCTATACAAGATAAGGTCAACTTACAATTTGCTCATTTTTAAAGTCTGCTATTTAAAGCTGTGAAGTGCTGGGACTTGTTGGAGTGTGGTCAATCTCATTGTACCTGATAGAGGGAGCGAACACTGGGCTGGAAGACCATGTTCGTATTGAGCAAGAATGAACGGAGAAGGGGTTGCGGGTAACACGCCAGTCGAGCAACAATCCCAGTAAGCAACAAGTTAACGTGCAATTCATTTTCAAGCATGTTCTCCAGCTTTGACAATAAAACGCTGATGAATGGTCCTGTAAACAGAAAGGACAAGTGAGTCAGGAAAGGAGTTGCAGCAAAAGGTGAAGCTGCTGCCTTGACCATCAGTGACACCAATTATATTTCCCACATTGTCTGATTGTACTGTTTTTAACTCCCTCGGTAACATCATCCCATTTACTATAACCTTCAAGGTTTTTAGAAATGGGATAGTTGAGCATGGCACAAGAGGTGTCCTCTGCCCTTGGAACAGATCCTTAGCAGAAATCAACACGCACGAGGGAGGAAAAGACAAGCTTAGAGGAAGCAATGAATTGTCTGCATCTAAATCAATAAGGAGGAGTGATTTTAAAAATAATGTTTTGTAAGTAATGCAAACTTCATGCTTGCAATAGCTCCGAACTGTGCTGAATTAATTGATCTCAACCAGGGTCTACAATTGGTTTCAACGATGCCAGCTTCAGGAAAGGGAAAAGCTAACTGATGTACGATTTCTACAGTTTACATTTTAGCCACGTTGATATATGTTCCCTATCCAGTAGTTTTTTTGTGTATTTTCTGTACATGTGCATGACATTTAATGTTCTAGGTCCCCAGAGCCTAAGTACCTTCTGGCTTGCATGGTTTTTACTTCATCACCATTTGGAACAGACCTGTTCCATTCTCTTAAATCAAAATTAGATGGCTTTATATTTGCCTACATTGGAATCCATTTACCAGTTTTGTTCATTCAAATAATCTATCAATATCTCTGTACAATCCACAGGGGTTACAATACTGCCTGTGCTTCAGACACACATTTGGAAATGTGGTTTGCTATCCCATTGTCAAAGCTTAGCTAAGTGTTTTTTTAATTCAGTTATTGTAACACAAAAAACAAAATAATTCCTATATTTATACTTATTCCTATATATAACTTTTATAACATGCCTGTGAATGGAGCTCCATGTATTCGAGCAGGATTACTGGAATACATCAGGTGCACTTTGGGACCAAATGGAAATGTTACACTGTCGGTAAGTGGGGGCTCAATGAATTTCTCAAAATCATCATCTTCTTCTGTGGGAGTGCTTGGTTCAGACAAATTCTGCTTCGGTGCCGCTGAATCTCCAGGATTAGTGTTTAGCTTTGCGAGGAGATCCTGATACTGGGAAAGAAAATCATCAGCCTCCAGATTCATGGTATGCTGGTTGGAGCACTTGGCTTCAGTGTTTGGTAGACACAGACCATCCTCCTGTTTCTTCTCGATTTGTGCAGGCCCCTGTCCCGAATACTCCATTTCCATGCCCTGCTCAGATCTGTCACTCACTGAGGTGTCCTTCTCTGCAGCTGTGCTCTTTGCCATGCTCCACAGTATTCGATTGGCAGGCCCATTGCATGTCTGCGTTTTCGGATCGATGCTTTTCACAGACGTTGATTTTCTGACATTTTTTGAATTGTTTTCAACAATATCCTGAGCATCGTTTTCTGCACACAATCTATAAACCATGACGTCATCGTGGAAATCTGACTCCTCGATGTAAGAGCCTCTTATGAGCATTAATGCACTTTTCTTCATCTCCTGAATGTGTTTGGGAGGATCGACCGGTTGTATACGGTTCCCAGTTTCTTCATTAGGCATAAAAGGTAAATATGGCTGCAAGGGGTCTTCCTCAGAGCCTGGAGACATTCCGGTGTCATAGCTGTTATCCCATTCCAAGTCCAGTTGCATCTTTTCCCTGGTGGAACTGGACTTCAACCTAGTCCTCCTGATGACAGAGTTGTGCTGGCCTTTAGCTGACTTCCTGCTGCTGGGTTTGCTGGAATCCTCTGGCAAAACGGGGCCAACAATTTCAGCATCTGGAGTTTCCCCATCGTAAGGTGCAGACCATGCTCTGCAGTTTCTCGTACAGGTGATGATGTTGACCCGAGCCTCCCACAGGTACTGCAGGTAACTGATATCCAGAGGTTTCTGGAGTCTCTTCCAATCCCCTACAATTCGTGTGCATGACACCATTCCTTCAGAACCTGAGAGAAGGAGGGAAAAAGTTAATACAATGGAGAATGTTTAGTGAGATCGAAGGTGCACAGTGTACACATAAAACAATAGGTTTGGTTCTTCCCCCAAAATATTCTCTTCACCTTTCTGAGGAGAAATGGACAGTACAGCGCTAGGTATCAGGCACCCTCTGCCACTTGAATAGTGTACAAGTTTAGACAGTTTCCAATGTTATACATATGTCCAATGCCAAAGGGGATGACACACAACTTTATCTCAAAACTTCAGATGCCTCTGAAAGTTTTTGTTAAGCTGACCATTAGAAGACATGAAGACAAGCCCCAAGACAAATGGCTTCCTAATAACTTAAAATGCTCAAAGAAAAGCTATCAACTTTCAATGCTGTGTTTCTTCAACGTACAAGAGAATCCTGAAACACACTGTAAATTGCTGGCTAGCTTAAACCTTCTGTGGTACACTCTCCAAGCCTGAACCACTGCCCTGTAATTGACCTGCAATCAAGATTATTGTCTTTACTACTATAGCCATTACTTCAGAAGAATAAGGCATGGATCTTCTGCAGATAAGAGGGTGGTGGTAAAGGAACATTTTGACACTTTAAAAAGGAAGTTATAATAGGAGAACAAAGATAATAGCAGAACTGATTGTAAAATAAACAGAAACAGGGTTAAAGGAAGTTTAAATCACTAACAATGAGGAGAGAGTGGTGGACTAGAGAGATTCTGGGAACACTCTGCTAGCCATATACAATGGATACTGTTAGGCTCAGAAACTAAACAAATATATGCTCCAGCCAATCTAAACTAGATACTGCATCTCTCCATTAATGCACCAATTCAATCTTATCTGAGTCACCTAGAACTTGAAGGACAATATTTTTTTCCTGGGAGATAGAAGAAATGACTATTATCAATTATCACTTCTCTATGGCCATTTACGTTATTTTCCTCTTCTACATACTGGAAGATGGATAGTGATCTCTGTAAAGAACACTATCATTTCTGGAAATAGATGAAATGTTATTCCACAGATTTTGTATTGTAGAAGACTGAATAGAAAAATACACCAAAAACAAATCTCATACCTGCAGTCGCAGTATGGGACAGATCGGTGACTTTAGACTCCGAGAACTCATCGCCCTCATGTTCCCCCTGGGTCATCGGAATACCGGAATTACAGCAGGCTGGAGTTAAGGCAAGCAGCTTGGCAGCAGACACTGAGTAGCAATCTCTTTCCCTCACTGCTCCACGCTGGCTCAGCATCATGTGATTGCATGGTATTAGATATCTGTAACAGCAAGCTCTCTAATTAGTCATGTCAGGATGATTATAAATTAGCTGTGAAACCTGGTGGTTACACCCTATTTAAGCTACCTGTAATGCACTTTTATACAAATTTTGCCTCCAATGCCAACAGTTTCAGAAGAGATAAACTTGCAGGTGAATTTATTCAAAACTCTCAGCACTGAAGGGAGCAAAACACTCTCAGAATGAAATGTCACTCCCTGTCCGGTGTATTGTACCCAAAAGTGCAGCAAATAGAACTAGCTTGCAGTTTCAGTGGTTGCTTTCGATTTCCCATCCTGGATCATGGGCAGATGATATTTAATCAACAAAGCACTTCTATCTGAAGCAAGGTTTTTCAGTTACACCCTGAACCAGTGCAATCACTCAATTAACTTGAAAGGGTTCAGAAAAGATTTACAAGGATGTTGCCAGGGTTGGAGGATCTGAGCTACAGGAAGAGGCTGAACAGGCTGGGGCTGTTTTCCCTGGAGCGTCAGAGGCTGAGGGGTGACCTTATAGAGGTTTACAAAATTATGAGGGGCATGGATAGGGTAAATAGGCAAAGTCTTTTCTCTGGGGTCGGGGAGTCCAGAACTTGAGGGCATAGGTTTAGGGTGAGAGGAGAAAGATATAAAAGAGACCTAAGGGGCAACTTTTTCACACGGAGGGTTATATGTGTATGGAATGAGCTGCCAGAGGATGTGGTGGAGGCTGGTACAAATGCAACATTTAAGAGGCATTTGGATGGGTATATGAATAGGAAGGGTTTGGAGGGATATGGGCCGGGTGCTAGCAGGTGGGACTGGATTAGGTTGGGATATCTGGTCAGCATGGACGGATTGGACCGAAGGGTCTGTTTCCATGCTGTACATCTCTATGACTCTTAAGTGTAAAGAGAAGGAAGGTAAAAAGACCCTTGGTACCCAATAGGGGGAGCGTCTCTAGCTCCACCTTTGTTCTCTTACACTCGTCATTTTATTTTGTATCCTGTTTGTTTCTTTCATCATCCCGAAACTGAAACTTCTCAGGACAAGCGCAAAATCAGCTGTCAATTTCAGAGTAGTTATATTTCAAAAAAGTTTCAACGGTGCTGGTTCTTTAAACTGTTCAAAGACATCAAAAATTACAAGAGATTTCATATCCTCAATGTTGAAGAACTGGTTAATTGTTCACAACTTAAAGAGAATAAAACTGCTTCTTTGTATAAGCAAATGGTACTCCGTTCATGTCATTTTTATAAAAAGGAGAGCTTGTAAAGATGCAAGGATCTGACAACAATAGACTAACTGCTCAAAGGTGGGCATTGGTTTCAAGTGATTGTCCAAGCTCAATCCTTAAACGTACTGAGCTTGTTATAAGTTTATTCATTTTTCTGGGATCAGTGATTGGAGAGGTGATGTGCCAGGAACGTGTATTACTGGCTCCTATAGGTGGAATGACTTTGCAGTCTTTCCATGTCTCTTTTTCCTCAGGCAGCTGAGGAAATTTGGCATGATGGCGAATACCCTTGCCAACTTTTATAGATATGCCATTGAGAGCATTGTGTCTGGATGTATCACTACCTGGTATGGCAACTGTACCATTCAAGGTCGGAGACGGTTACAGAGAGTGGTGAACTCGGCCCGGACAATCACAAAGGCCAACCTCCCATCTACAGAATCCATCTACCAGGCCCGCTGTCAAGGGAAGGCCACCAGCATTCTTAAAGATCCATCCCACCCTGGCAATGTTTTTCTCCAACCTCTACCATTGGTGAGAAGGTACAGAAGCCTAAACACACACACCAGCCGGTTTCAAAACAGTTTCCACCCTACTGTTATTAGAATACTGAATGGCCTCTCAAACTCTTAACATTCGCCTGTACCTGTGTTTTTGTTGTTGCTGCTGTTTACCTATTATTTACTGTCTATGCTACTTAACTCTGTGACCTGCCTGTATTGCTCGCAAGACAAAGCTTTTCACTGTGCCTTGGTACACGTGACAATAAATTCAATTTCATTCAAATACAAAGTGACACAGTTGGCATCATGGTTCACTAGTGTGAATAGTTGCAATTTTCAATGGCTGCCATTTCCCACTGGAAACATTCAGGGTAGCTGATGCCCAAGGAGACATTTGGTGTCTTCAAAGGCTCTGGCACCAGGTCATTTACTTTGGATGATGTTGGTTTTGAATTTGTAAAGTGAATGGGTTTGAAAAGTATGCTTCTTCTACTGCCACATGGAATGGTACATAACAATTTTAAACATGGATTGCATGGTATTAGGGGATTGCAGAAACACTCTCTTCACTACATTGTCTTTTAACCAAAATGAGAAAACATGTGAAACCAAAGCATGGTTTTCTGCTATTAACACACAACTCAAACTTTCTAACGAACTATGACAAAGATGAATTTTAGAATTAATATCCAATTTAGTTGAAACTCTTACTATTGATTCCTGATGTTGCACTGCAACCAGACGGAATGATGGAATTTTAAATCAGCGCACAATAAAGATGGCCAATGCATGATATTACAGTCACTGCTTTGTTTGACAACTGCTGCCAATAAATGTAACAATTTAAAGACCAAAACCTCTTTGGGGAAGATGTGAAATTATGGGAAGTTTTTAAAAGCCTGTTTTCAGACCTGAAATTGGTGATGCAATGGAGCAACATGCCCAAAGCCAGGCATCCATCTGAATAAGGGCACTGGAATCCACTGGAATGGTTTTGACAAGCTACCAACACTGATCCAGCCCTAAAGCCAGCTCACCAGTTTATTGATGCCCTCTTACGGGCCGTGGAGGTGAGCAGCCAATGAGTTACTATTCCTCCTGTGTGTGCAAGAGCTGGGACTGTAAGGGGAAATGAACAAACTGACCACAGCAGCATGGTACTGGGAGCCATTTATGCAAAGAGAAGAGATGAATTCATGTAATAGGGGATAGTATAGTCAAGGGAATGGACACTGTTAGAACATAGAAAGTAGAATATAGAAAAATACAGCGCAGTACAGGCCCTTTGGCCCTCGATGTTGCGCCGATCCAAGCCCACCTAACCTACACTAGCCCACTATCCTCCATATGCCTATCCAATGCCCGTTTAAATGCCCATAAAGAGGGAGAGTCCACCACTGCTACTGGCAGGGCATTCCATGAACTCACGACTCGTTGAGTAAAGAATCTACCCCTAACATCTGTCCTATACCTACTACCCCTTAATTTAAAGCTATGCCCCCT
>NC_057710.1:154059218-154067728 GCF_004010195.1 Chiloscyllium plagiosum | reverse complement strand
AAAAAGGTTCTCATGGTCAGCCCTATCTAAACCCCTAATCATCTTGTACACCTCTATCAAGTCACCCCTAAACCTTCTTTTCTCCAATGAAAACAGCCCCAAGTGCCTCAGCCTTTCCTCATACGATCCACGGCCAGGATCAAGAGTCCCAAAAGCTGTGATCTCATAGCCATTACAGAAATATGGGTACAAGGATATCAAAGCTGAGAATTTAACATTCAGGAATATGTGACCTTTCAGATGAGATGAAAAAGGGGATGGGGCAGCACTGTAAAAGAAGAGATGAAATAAGGACATTTTGAAGAGATGATCAAGGCTCAGTTGATGTACATATCATTTGGGTGGAGGTAATAACCAGCAAGGGAAGAAAGATCATTGTCGGAGTAGCGTACAGACCCCAAAGAGTAGCCACTTTGTGGGGAAATGATATAAATGAATAAATGATAGCAGCATGTAAAAAGAATAGAGCAATAATTATGCATGACCACAAACTTCATGTTGATTGGATCAATCAGGTTGGAAAGGTTAGCGACAAGACATTCAGAGTAGTCTCATCCAGCAATATGTCATGCAGCCAACCAGGGAACAGGCTAAGTTGCATCTCATAACGGGTAATAAGGCAAGTTTAATAAACAACTTGAGAGTAAAAGATATCCTAGGAAGTAGAGGAAAGGATAGCAAACATGATTCTCGATAGGAGTGACAGTGACAGAGTAGTTGTTATGGGGGACTGTAACTTTCCAAATATTGACTGGAAATACTATAGTTCAAGTACTTTAGATGGGTCAGGTTTTGTCCAATGTGTGCAGGAGGGTTTCCTGACAGAGGCCAGCAATGGGTGAAGCCACACTGGATTCTGTAGGTATGTCAGGAATAAAAGAATGACTAGAATAAGATTACAGCCAGTAAAGGAGAATAGTGGGAAGTTGTGCGTGGAGTCCGAACAGATAGGAGAGGTGCCAAATGAATATTTTTCATCAGTATTCACACTGGGAGAAGACAATGTTGTCAAGGAGAATACTGAGATACAGGCTATTCTACTAGATGGAATTGAGGTTCCTAAGGAAGAGGTGTCAGCAATTTTGGAAAGTGTGAAAATAGATAAGACCCCTGGTAATTATAGACCTGTGAGCCTTACTTAAGCTGTGGGTAAAGTGTTGGAAAGGGCTATAAGAGATGGGATTTATAATCATCTAAAAAGAAATAATTTGGTTGGAGACAGTTAACACAGTTTTGTGAAGGGTAGGTCGTACCTCACAAACCGTATTGAGTTCTTTGAGAAGGTGACCAAACAGATAGATGAGGGTAAAGTGGTGGATATGATGTATGTGGATGTCAGGGAAGCATTTGATAAGATTCCCCGTGGTAGGCTATTGCACAAAATACTGAGGCATGGGATTGAGGGTGATTTAGTGGTTTGGATCAGAAGTTGGCTAGCTGTAAGAAGATAGACGGTCATGGTTGATGGGAAATGTTCATCCTGGAGTTCAGTTACTAATGGTGAATTGCAAGGATCTGTTTTGGGGCTGCTGCTGTTTGTCATTTTTATAAATTACCCGGAGGAGGGTGTAGAAGGTTGGGTTAGTAAATTTGTGGATGACACTAAAGTCGGTGGAGCTGTGGACACTGCCAAAGGATGTTGCAGGTTACATAGGGACATAGATCAGCTGCAGAGCTGGGCTGAGAGGTGGCAAATGGAGTTTAATATGGAGAAGTGAAAGGTGATTCACTTTGGAAAGAACAACAGGAATGCAGAGTACTGGGCTAATGGTAAGATTCTCGGCAGTGTGGATGAGCAGAGAGATCCCTGAAAGTTGCCACCCACATTGATAGGGTTGTTAAGAAGGCATTTGATGTGTTAGCTTTTATTGGTAGAGGGACTGAGTTTCGGAGCCATTAGGTTGTTTTGTAGCTGTACAAAACTCTGGTGCGACCACACTTGGAGTGTTGCGGACAATTCTGGTCGCCGCATTATAGGAAGGACGTGGAGGCATTGGAAAGCGTTCAGAGGAGATTTACCAAAATGTTGCCTGGTATGGAGCGAAGGTCTTATGAGGAAAGGCTGAGGGATTTGAGGCTGTTTTCATTAGAGAGAAGGATAAGAGGTGGCTTAATAGAGACAGGGTGGACAGTCAGCACGTTTTTCCTCAGATGGTTGGCTAGCATGAGGGGAACATAGCTTTAAACTGAGGGGTATTAGATATAGGACAGATGTCAGAGGTAGGTTCTTTGCTCAGAGAGTAGTAAAGGCATGGAATACCCTGCCTGCAGACTCACCAACTTTAAGGGCATTTAAATGGTCTTTAGATAAACATATGGATGAGAATGGAATAGTGTAGGTTAGATGAGCTTCAGATTGGTTTCACAGGTCGACGCAACATTGAGGGCCAAAGGGCCTATACTGTGCTGTAATGCTCTAGTTCTATGTAGTGATCATAACATGATTGAATTTAATATTCAGTTCGAGAGTGAGAAATTTGCATCAGAAATAATTCTTTAATTTAAATAAAGGGAATTACAATGAGGACAGAGTTAGCTAAAGTGAACTAGGCAGATAGATGAGTAGGAATGCCAGCTGAAGTGGAAACATTTAAGAAGATCATTCATAACTCTCAGAAAATATAAACCCCAGTAAGGAGGAAAGATTCTATGAGAGGGATACACCAACCATGGCTAATCAAGTAAGTTACTGAAGTTACTGAATTGAAAGAAAAAGCACAGGAGACAGCAAAAATCAGTAATAGCCCTGAAGACAGGGATAAATTCATAATTAACATTGGGGGACTAAAAAGATAAGACAGAGAAAATAAACTACAAGGGCAAATCAGTGAGGAACATAAAAACTGACAATAAGAGCTTCTTTAAATATACGAACAGGAAGAGAGGGGTCAAAAGTGAACACAGGCCGTTTAAAAGCTGGGGAGGCGATTTTGGGGACAAAGAAATGGCAGAGGAGTTGAAAAGATATTCTGTATCAGACTGTATGGTGAAGATACTACAAACATCCCATTAATAGTAAAGAATATGGGGGTGGAATTAAATACCGTCATCATCAATGGAGAAGTAGTATTAGACAAACTAATAGGGCTAAAGGTAAATGAGTCTCCTGACCCTAATGACTTACATCTGAGGATCCTAAAAGAGGTAGTTACAGAGATGGCAGATGCATTGGTTGTAACTTTCCAAAAATCTTTGGATTCTGGAGAAGTTCTAGAGGATCAAAAAACTGCCAATGTGACACCATGATTCAAAAAGAGGGAGGCAAAAAGAAGGTAACTATAGGCAGATTAGCCTAACATCTATTGTTGGAAAAGTATTGGAATCAATTATTAATCAATTGGAAAATCATAATCTAATCAAGCATGGCTTTATGAAGGGGAAATAGTGTCTGACTAATTTATTACAGCTTTCTGAGGAAGTTTCAACCAGAGTGGAAAGAAGGGAATCAGTAAATGTGTTGTCTTTGAACTTCCAAAAGGCATTCAACAAGGCATCTCACAAAAGAATATGTCATAAGAAAAAAGGTAAGTCATAAGATAAAAAAAAAATGGGGGTGGAACAGTGATTTAGCATGGATAGAGAATTGGTTCATGGGCAGAAACTGCAAGTGGAGAGAAGGAGCTCACCTTCAGGTTGGTGATCTGTAACCAGTGCTTCCGTAAGGATCAGTGCTGGGACCACAACGGCTTACATTAATGACTTGGAGGAAGGAAGTGAGTGTTCTGTAGCCAAATTTGCAGATGACACAAAAACAAGTGGAAAGGCAGGGATACATACAGTTGGCAGAGAGATATTGAGAAGTTAATAAAGTGGGCAAAAAGTTGGCAACTGGAATATAATGTGGGAAAATGTGAAGTTGTTCATTTTGGAATGGAGAATTTATTAATATTATTATGAGCATTATTTAAATGAAGAAAAACTGTAGAAAACTGCAACACAAGGGAGTTGGGGGGTACTTGTGCACAAAACACAGAAAGCTGGCTCAGAGGTGTAGCAGGTAATCAGGAAGGCTCATGGAATGTTGACCCGTACTTCAAAGGGGTAAGAGTGTAAGAATTGGGAAGTCTTGACTAACTGTACAAGGAGCTGGTGAGACGACATGGCGAGTACTGTGAGCACTCTTATTTAAGGGAAGATATCATCAGAGGCAGTTCTGAGAAGGTTCACAAAGATAGTCCCTCAGTGAAGAGATTGTCTTACAAATAAAGATTTAACAGATTGGAACTCTACTCATTGGAGTTTTGGAAAATGAGGGGTGATCTCATTGAAACACACAGGATTCTTATGGGGCTTGACAGGGTCAATGCTGAGATGACGTATGTTTCCCCTCATGAGAGAGTCTAGGATTAGAGGGTATAGTCTCAGAATAAAGGGGTGCCAATTTCAGACTGAAATAAGAAGGAATTTCTTCTCTCGGAGGGTTTGGAACTCATTGCCATGAAGAGCTGTGAGAGCAGAGCCCATGTGTAGATTTACAGTAGAGATATGTTGATTCTTGAGCAGTAGGGGAATCAACTTTGTTCAGGCATTCTTAGAACCATGGTATTGTCAATCGTTATTCTGCATGAAAGAAAAGGGCACTGCAAAGTTCAGTTTCCTTCCCTTTACATACCCTTCTGAACAAAATAGTTTTAAAAACAGTCTAAAATAATTATACGTGAATTTAGTCACGTGCAGCACCATATGCCTTACGAGTATAATAATTTTTTTCCCTACCCTCTAAGAATCTTTGAGAGAAAATGTTCCCTCATGTACCAACTTAACAAGATCTCTATCTATCTTCCTATAACCTCTAAGTCGCAGTTGGAGATCAGGAGGAAAGGCTTCCATCCACCAAATTCTACTCCAAGGTCACTTGAACGTATACTGTGAATATTACCTGCAGTACTTAAGGAAAGCTATGTATTAACTGGCACTGGCAGTCACTCGTACTTAATATTATGTTAATCATTAACACTGTATTAATATTTGTAAGTTTAAAAACAGATTAGTGCAATTCTTGAAACAGAGTCGAAGTGGACAGCGGTTCCTTATTCTGACTGATCAATAACGTTCACAAACAACAGGGCAATCTCAGAGAGGTGAAGGACACAAGGAAATGAGATTATCTCCTTGTTACGTGTTCAATGCTAAGGCACACTCTGGGAACATGTGTAACGTTAGTTGGTTCTGGGGAAAACATGGTCACTGAAAATGCACTTAATTGCCTGTTTGTCGATATTGTTCCAGTTGGCAATGCATCTGAACAGGTGCTCTCGAAAGTGCTGAATCATGAACCACAAAAGCGCTCTTCATTATAAGTCTATTTTTTTTTCAAATCAACCTATTCAGAGATGTAATTACACACCTCTGCAGCAGGTGGGACTTGAACCCATGTCTCTCGGTTCAAGTGTAGGGACTCTACCACTGTGTTGCAAGAGAGCCCAAAATTATCCATTACACGAGTCATATTTATCCAGTACACCTAATAAAATTAAGGGGTTCCCAATAGAACTGCCTCACAAACACTGTGGAATACAAGACCCCAGCTGAAAAACAGACAGAACAAGCCTTGGTTGGAGCTCCAGGATATTTTCCAGTTAAATGGTAACAGTGGAGATAATATTTCATTAGTCACCGTGCTAAACATTGCCCAGTACCAGTTACACAGATTTTATTTATTACCATATTGTTTTAACACTAATTATTTACAAACGATCATCATCCAGTCAAATAAGAAAGTGTATGTATAGAAAACTCTCTGTCCAAATGGAACTGAGGGGTTATCTCGAGGGGAAACTGAATGAATCCAAGAACATGCCTCTCACACTATATCAAATAGGACTGACTTAGAACTCTCTACAGACCAAAACAAACAAAGCTGCTTTCCCAGTAAGAATGGTCAAAGCATGCCTCAAAGTGACTCAAATATCAGGTCTATCAAACTGTTAAGGATCAATTAAGAATTCAGATAGGAACATGAGGAAAGACTCAACAATTTCTGTGTGCAAGTGAGGCAAGGAGGGTTGGTGAATCGATCATATCTGAAACGGTTGTTTTGAAAGGCTGGAATGAGGATCACTGATTCTTAAACAGAACGGAGCTTCACTGGAGACAATTCTTATGTAGATATTATAAAACGTCACAAACCTAAAGTGAGAACCACAAACCTTCTGAAAGTTCTACTGACTGATACGAGACACTGCTTAATGGACAGATTCCAGAAATTGAGCTGGGTTTCAAAGGCAGAGAAGAGGGAAAACCTGGATCTAGAACCTAATGGTGTTCAACAAGAAAACTGCAGTTCAGGGTGTAGTACCGAACCTGTGGAACATGCTGGCTGTGTTTATAGCAGGAATCATGACTGTATGGAATGACCAATAGTCACACAGAGGCATTGCAGAATGAAACATGATTCCAAGAGTGGGGACAGTGACAAATGACTCACTATCCCCATTGATGAGAAAGCTCACCAGGCCGAGCTCCAATCCAGAGGTTAAGAACTAACCGGGGCTTCTCGACGAATCATAAGTCTCAATATCAGCAGAAACTGCTGGCCAATCAGGTGGCAGCTCCTGGGTTCCAGACAGTTTTTGGAAGTCAAGTCTTAACAGGATCCAATGGTCAGAAGGGTCATCTCTTTCTCTCAGGTCTTGCAGGGTGAAGATTCGCATGAAGAGGAGCTTGGGGTGGCAGGTGGAGAGGAGAGTTGTGGTGGCGGAGGGGGGTTCGGAGGCAAGGACAGAGTCTGCCTTCCATTGGCAAACCTCCTTGTACATTCCCCCCTCCCTTCAACTGTTTCAATGAGCCTCAGATTGGGGTAAAGGAAGGCACCCCCCCCCCCCCCCCCAGCACAACCCAGCAGGTAGGGCACCCAGGCATTTTTCTCACTTGCCTGGAAGGCAGATAATTGAGTTGGTGGTCAGTTGAGGTCTTTAAGTGGTCATTAGTTGAACATTTAGAGCCTTAATTGCAGGTGGACGTTCTTGTCCAGCACTTCATTACTGAGAATGGGATAACTATTTCTCCAGTTTTGACTCACCCCATTATTAGTCCTAATGCCACCACCAGAGAGGGGAAAGTTGTACCCCCAGTCTCCAATAGTGATGGTATTAGGAACAGAAACAGGGCATGTACAAATAGCTGGCTGTAAGAAAGCAAAACAAGCTGCCAAGCAGATGTCTTTCGGTCCCGGTCAGAAACAAGAGGCTGATGTTTCTGAAGAGGTCCAGTGGTTAGCACTGCTGCCTCTCAGCTTCAGGGAACAGAATTCAATTCCACTCTCAGGTGACTGTGTGCGTTCACCACAAGTCTGCGTGGGTTTCTGCTGGGTGCTCCAGTTTCCTTTCACAGTCCAAAATGTGTACTTAGGTGGACAGGCCATGCTAAATTGCTCCATAATGTCCAGGGCAATGCAGACTAAGTGAGTTAGCCATGGTAAAGGATTACATGGATAGGGTGGAATGCTCTTCTGAGGGCTGATGCAGATCCAATGGGCTGAACGACCTCTGTCTGCCATTGTAGGGATTCTAGAATTCTATTCTATGATTCAGTCATCCTCTGGCTCAGTGGTGGTTTGAACTACCTCAAGTGTGGATCTTTCATTCATGTGGATAGATAAAGCAACGACTGATTGATTTCAATCTAATAATACTCCCGCAAGTAGCCATTATTACCTTAAACCTGAGAGTCACAGAGCACAATTTACAAACGTAAAATTTGCAAATGTGGTAAACATTGAGGGAAGTAGTGACCAATCTCAAGGATGGTAAACTGGTGTACACATGGGAGATGAAATTCAATGCAGAAGTGTGAAAGTGATTCATTTTGGTCAGAAGAATGGCAAAAACTGATCCATTCAGAATGAATAATGCCGCACTGCAGTGTATTTGTCCGCAAATGTTAAAGCTGGCAAAAGCAATTAACAAAACAATTAACAAATGGAATCCTGGGCTTTATAAACAGAGGCACAGACTGCAAACGCTAGGTCATTATGTAGCTCACTAAACCAATATAAACACTGATTAAGCCCCAGCTAAAGTCATGTGCTCATTTCTAAGTAGCAGATTAGGACACAAAGGAAGATTTGGAGACAAGGCAGAAAAGATTTGCTGAAATAGTTTGAAGGATACAGTATTACAGGTATGTGGATAGATTGTAGAATGTGGGACTGTTTTCTTCGGGAAAGAGAAGATCATGGGGCAATCTATATAAACATTTAAAATATCAGAAATCTATAAAATTCGAACAGGCCAGGACAGGGTAAATGTAGGAAGGATATTCCTGATAAGCAGGGAATCCAGAACCTGGGGACATGGTCAAAAGATGTGAGGTTGACCATTTCGGATCGGGATGAGGAGAGACTTAGAGTCATAGAGATGTACAGCACGGAAACAGACGCTTCGGTCCAACCCGTCCATGCCGACCAGATATCCCAACCCAATCTAGTCCCACCTGCCAGCACCCGGCCCATATCCCTCCAAACCCTTCCTATTCATATACCCATCCAAATGTCTCTTAAATGTTGCAAT
>NC_057710.1:154031720-154058270 GCF_004010195.1 Chiloscyllium plagiosum | reverse complement strand
TCCTTACCACCTTTCTTTAACAGTGACACCACATTTGCCAACCTCCAGTCTTCCAGCACCTCACCTGTGACTATCGATGATACAAATATCTCAGCAAGAGGCCCAGCAATCACTTCTCTAGCTTCCCACAGAGTTCTCGGGTACACCTGATCAGGTCCTGGGGATTTATCCACCTTTACTCGTTTCAAGACATCCAGCACTTCCTCCTCTGTAATCTGGACATTTTGTAAGATGTCACCATCTATTTCCCTACAGTCTATATCTTCTTCACTCAGAGTGGAATTCTCTGCCTCAGAAAGTGGTGCAGGCCAAATTATTTCATGTTTTCAAAGAGGAGTTAAACATAGTTCTTACAGCTAAAGGGAATGAAAAGTAGGAAACAGGAAGAACAGGAAACGGAGTTGGACGATCACCTGTGATCAGAGTGAACGGTGGAACACATGCCAAGGGCCGAATGGCCTGCTATTTTCTATGTTTTCTGCACTCTCTCCAAAATCTTCATTGTTTCCCACTCCCCCCCCCCACCCCTGTTCTGAACCTGGAAATGAGCCCATCACTTTGACTAGGGCTTAACAAGCGTGTTATGTGGGTTTAGCATAATGACATGGCATTTGCAATCTGTGCTTCTGTTTATCGAATAGACGGTGTCACTGAGCAGATTATTGTTGAGCAGGGGCTGCTTGAGAGCACTGCTGACGACACCTTCCATCGCTTTACTGATGATTGAGTAGACTGACAGGGCAGGTAATTGGCCGGGGGTTGGATTTATAGAGTTATACAGCTTCGGCCCAACTCATCCATGCTGACCAGGTTTACGAAACTGAACTATTGCCATTTGCCTGCATGTGGCCCGTATCCCTCTTCAACCTTTCCTATTTATGTACCTGCAGTCAAAGAGTTATACAAGACAGAAACAGATCCTTCGGCCCAACTCATCCACACTGGCTGGACATCCCAATCTGATGTAGTCCCATTTGCCAACATTTGGCCCATATCTCTCAAACCTTTCCTATTCAGTTACAACTGTACCAGCCTCCACCACTCCCTTTGTGTTCTGTATATGCACCACCCTCTGTTTGAAAATGTTGCCCCTCAGGCCCTTTTCAAATCTTTCCCCCTCACCTTAAACCTATGCTCTCTAGTTTTGGACTCCCCCTACTCTGGGGAAAAGACCTTTGCTATTCACCTTATCAATGCCCCTCATGAATTTGTGAATTTCTATAAGGCCACCCTTTAGCCCAGGGAACAAAGCCCCAGCCTATTCAGCCTCTCTTATAACTGAAACCTTCCAGTCTCACTAACAACCTTGTAAATCATTTTTGCAATTGCTCTACTTTAATAGCATCCTTCCTATCGACAGAAATAGTGATAGAAAGAGAGAGAATAGAGGAGGGAAGTGTGAGACAGAGACATCACAGAGTGTATTTCAATCATTATTTAATGGGGGGGAAGAGAGAGAGAGAGAGAGAGAGAGAGAGNNNNATTTAATGGGGGGGGAAGAGAGAGAGAGAGAGAGAGAGAATTAGGGCCTTAAGGAGAGAGTGGAAATGACTGGACATCACATGATTGCCTTTAGACTTTGCTGTGCATAGATTACCTGTTGTGTTTCCCACTTTGAGACAGAGACAGCTCTTTAAACATTAAACATTAATTCAGTGAGTGTGACAGCTCTCCTAAAGCACTTTAATCAATTTGAAAGCAGTGCAAGAGAGTTTAGACTTTCCTGGGACTGAAAGGATGTCTGATTATTCATGCATTACAACTGGTGATATCTTGCTGTGCATCGATGGCCATGACCAGTTGAAGTTAAAAGTCACACAACACCAGGTGATAGTCCAACAGGTTTATTTGGAAGCTTGTACAACCCAACCAACACCAGCACCTCCAAATCATGACCAGTTGATGCAGACATCGGGGGTAGAGGTCAGGTCAGATGCTGAAGGTGTGTGGGACTAGGGGAAGGAAAGGCAGAGAAAGTAAGGGGAGAGAGAGCAAGAGAAACAGAGAGAGACAGAGCGAGAGAGAAAAACCCACAATTAGAAACTGGACTTTGAAAGTCTCACCACTGTCTGTTGTTGTGGTTCTGTTCGCCGAGCTGGAAATTTTTGTTGCAAACGTTTCGTCCCCTGTCTAGGTGACATCCTCAGTGCTTGGGAGCCTCCTGTGAAGCGCTTCTGTGGTGTTTCCTCCGGCATTTATAGTGGCCTGTCCCTGCCGCTTCCGGTTGTCAGTTTCAGCTGTCCGCTGTAGTGGCCAGTATATTGGGTCCAGGTCGATGTGTTTGTTGATGGAGTTTGTGGATGAGTGCCATGCTTCTAGGAATTCCCTGGCTGTTCATTGAATTTATGAGACATGATTTCCCATGTACAAAGTTGTGCTATCTATAATCAGTCCTTGTCTTTCCAAATGTATAGAGATCCTGTTTCTCAGAAACCCCTCCAACAACTTACCCTCCACTGACATTGTCCTGCTGTTTATGCACAGGATATAAGTGGGCAATTTTCCACATTGTCAGGGTGATGCCAATGTTGTAATTGTACTGGAACAGTTTGGCTTGGGTAGCGGCAAGTTCTGAGCACAAGTCTTCAGTACAATTGCCGGAATGTTGTCAGGGCCTGTAGCTTTTGCAGTACCCAGTGTCTCTAACCGTTTCTGGATATCACGTGGAATGGATAGAATTGGCTGAAGACTTGTACCTGTAATGCTGGGCACCACTGGAGGTGACAAGGATGGATCATCCACTGAAGCCCTTATCCTTTGCACTGATGTGCTGGTCTCTTCCATCATTGAGGATGGGGATATTCGTATAGCCTCCACCTCCATCATCATACACGAATGGACGTAGAAGGCCTGCACAGCATGGATCTAATCTGTTAGTTATGGAATCACTTAGCTCTGTCTATCACTTGCTGCTTATACTGTTTGGCGGCTTCACCTGGCATGCCCTCCTGCCCTCTCCATGGAACCAGGGCTGATCCCCTGGCTTGATGGTGATGGTTGAGTGAGGAATATGCCAGGCCATGAGGTTTCAGATTGTGCTGGAGTACAGTTCTGCTGCTGCTGTTGGCCCACGGCACCTCAAGGAAGCCCAGTTGTGAGGTTCTAGATCTGTTTGACGTCTGTCCCATTTAGCACAGTGATAGTGCCACACAACATGATGGAGGCTATTCTCAATACAAAAGCAGGACTTTGTCTCCACAAGGACTGTGCGGTGGTCACTCTCACCAATGCTGTCGTGGACAGATGCATCTGCAGCTGGCAGATTGCCAAGGGTGAGGTCAATATGTTTTTCCCTCTCGTTGGTTCCCTCACCATCTCCAGCAGACCCAGTCTTGTAGCCAAATCCTTTAGGACCCAACCAGCTCAATTGACAGTACTGCTGCCAAGCCACTCTTGGATATTGAAATCTGCTACCTGTGTCCTTGCCATCCTTTGTTCAACATGGAGGAGTACTGATCCATCAGCAGAGGGAGGACAGTATGTGGTAATCAGCAGGGTGGTGCTGGTGGTGGAGGTCCAGAGTCAATGCGGAGGACTCCCATGGCTGTGTCTCATTGTTCTACAACCTCTGTTAGATCTGTTGTGCTGGTGGGACAGGACATATTCAGGGATAGTGACAGTCTGGGATACTGCCTGCAACATGTGATTTTGTGAGTATGACTATGTCAGGCTGTTCGTTGACTAGTCTCTTGAGACAGCTCTGTCAATTTTGGCTTTAGCCTTAGTAAGGAGAACATTGCAGGGACAACAGGGCTGTTTCTGCCATTATCTTTAGCGCATTAAATGATTCTGTCACCACATGTCAATCAGTAAATTGGCTGTCCAAAAATAGAACGAGCGAATGAAAAAATAAAACACATATCACCGTTTCTATGATGAGAACATTACAGCTGAGAAGGTACAGAGGTTTTCTCAGATGCAAGGTTCCTAAAAAGCGCAGAACATTGGAGCAAGCACCCATGTAAATACCAGTGACCCCAATCCTCACCTCCTGAGAGGCATACTGCCCTGTACCACCCAGTGATAGTGCCCTGCTGTGATAAATGCTGCTAAGCCTACCTGATGCATCACTGTGACCACTTTGCCAGTCATCAGACTCATGCTCAGGCCCCTCAGATTCTCAGCTTCTTCTGTAATCTGCCCATTAACTTGGTTTTGTGTTTTCACATGGAATCTTCCTTCAATTAATCTTTATCTAGTCCTTCTTCATCCCTACAGTCTCACAATGATATCACAAAGGCTGAAGAAATATTTAAATCCTTAACGTTTAACTTCACAAAATCAGAAATAATACTTTGCTTCATTGGTCAACAACTTGATCATTAAGTATTTAAATTTGTTCAAGTGTGAGCAGCTCTCAGGGTCTGAGTCATTAGTGGAAAACCAAAGCCGTGCTGTCAGCTCCTGCTAATTATTTAAGCCCGGAAAATTGCACACAGGTAGTTGGACATCAGCAGTTAAAAAAGTCTGGCACAGATTTTCGTGGGACCCTGAAGTTACAAAATTAGAGATAAATAATTGGGTGGGATAAAAAAGCAAAACTACATGCCAATATTTTGAACTGAAAAAGGCACAAGACTGAAACATCGAAGAGAATTCAGTTAAAAGTTTTAACATGGAGTGGCTGTGCCTGGTTCTATAGGTCAGGAAACTGCAAGAGGAAGAACTTCTGAAGTAGGTTAAAAAAAAAAAGCCCTGGATATCTTACAAGATATGAACACAGGTCGCACTTCTCATCACAAGGCATAATGTCAGAATGTAACCTTCTGTGGCCATTCTTAAAGATTATGGTTTTCCTCAGACAGTTGAGATTCATTAAGCTCACACAGAACATGAGGGGAACATGAAGACAAAGCAGCTTCCTGTTGTATTCATTACTCTGACTGACATGGAGGTGGACTAGAGATCGATGATCCACTGGAGTTAGGCCATATTAAAATATCCCAGCATAAGTTGATGTGGGTATTCAACATTGTCAGTTTCCATTGTTTTTGGGGCAACACAGTGGCTCAGTGGTTAGCACTGCTGCCTCACAGCACCAGGGTCCCAGGTTCGATTCCAGCCTCGGGCAACTGTCTGTGTGGAGTTTGCACGTTCTCCCTGTGTCTGCGTGGGTTTCCTCCGGGTGCTCCGGTTTCCTCCCACAGTCCAAAGATGTTCAGGTCAGGTGAATTGGCCATGCTAAATTGCCCGTATTGCTAGGTGCATTAGTCAGAGGGAAATGGTCTGGGTGTGTTACTCTTCGGAGGGTTGGTGTGGACTGGTTGGGACTGAAGGGCCTGTTTCCGCACTGTAGGGAATCTAATCTAATCTAATCTAAAAAATCTAATATCACTATTTGTCTCTACTATACAGTAACATACACTTGATAATATAAATTAGAACTCAAAAAATAGTTTCCACACTAATCTTAAACACAGAATATAAAATACTAAGTAAAATTGGGGCAGAGGATCATCTTTTGTCTTGAGCCTTCTTTCTACATAAACTGCTTTAGTTTCAGTAAGACCACAGGAAGTAGGAATATGCTGTTCAGCCCTTCAGCCTGCTTCGGTATTTAATAGGATCTTGGCTGATCAAACATTCTTCATTATCCATTTCCCTGCATTTTCCCCGTAACCCTTGATTTCCCCGACTGATCGATAATCTATTTATTTCTGTCTTAAATATACACAAGGAGTCTACCCCCACTGCTCTCTGGCAAGGAGTTCTAATGACTCTCCATCCTGAGAGAAAAACATCCTCTTTATTTTAGTCTTTAACTGGCGCCCCTTAGTTGTGAGACCTTGCCCTCTGAGTCCTACACTCTCCCATGAGGAGAAACATCCTCTCAGCATTTACCCGATCAGACCTCTTAAACATCCGACAAGTTTCGGATGCAGGTTTAGGGTGGCATGGTGGCTCAGTGGTTAGCACTGCTGCCTCTCAGCACCAGGGTCCCAGGTTTGATTCCAGCCTTGGGTCACTGTGTGGAGTTTGCACATTCTCCCAGTGTCTGCGTGGGTTTCCTCCAGGTGCTCTAGTTTCCTCCCACAGTCCAAAGATGTACAGGTCAGGTGAATTGGCCATGCTAAATTGCCCATGCTAAATTGCCCATAGTGTTAGGTGCATTAGTCAAAGGGAAATGGGTCTGAGTGAGTTACTCTTCGGAGGGTCGGTGTGGACTGGTTGGGCCGAAGGACCTGTTTCTACACTGTAGGGAATCTAATCAACGTTTCAATGAGATCACTTCTCATTCTTATAAACTCTGATGAGTAAAGTCCCAACTTATTTAGCCTTTGCTCATAAGTCAATCCCTCCATAATGTTGATCACCCTCATGAACTTTCTCTGAACTGCTTCCAATGACAGTATCTCTCTCTAAACTGTTTGTACCTCTCTCACTAGCTGCCTTTCCACCTATTTTTGAGGCATCTGCAAATTTAGCTGCAGCACATTTGCTTCCCTCCTCCAAGTTATTAATACATATTGTAAACAGCTGCGGCCCCCAGCACGGATCCCTGTGAAACCCCACAGGTTAAAGTTGCTATCCTGCCAAAGAACTCCCCATTCCCACCCGCTGTTTTCCAGCCATGAGCCAATTCTCTATGCAATTCAACATACCACCTCCAACACCACAGGCTCACATCTTATGACATCACCTTTTGTGTCAAATTCTTTCTCGATGTCCAAATATAACACATTTACTGGTTCACCTCCATCCACCCTGGTTAAGACTTACTCAAAAAACAATAAAAATTAGTCAGACATGATTTCTCCTTTGTGAAACCTGCCCAATTAATTATAATTTTCCAAATGTTCTGCTATTACTCCCTTCATAATTGATTTCAACAGTTTTCCAACAATAGATGTGGGGTTAATCGGCCTATTGTTACCTGCTCTCCAACTCCCTCTCTTTTGTGAAATGTGGTGTCCTACTGGTAGCTTTCCAATCCTCTGGTACACCTCCAGAATCCAAGGGGTTTTCAAAAATTACAACCAATGCATTAGTGGGACAAACATCTACACGTTGCATTGCACAAGACATTCAACAAATGCGTCATTCACATTTGTACGGAAACTTTTAGTCCCTTATTTTATGGTTGATGGTTTATCTTTTTTTCATTTTTAAAAGTGTTGCAAGGAATTCTTAACATGTTAAAATACTTAGCTTAAAATTATAATAGTTTCAAGTTATAACTATTTTGCTAGTTAATATTTAATACTTCAGAAACTAATGGATCTTCTCCACTGTATTCAGCATTTTCTTACCTCAAGACAAGTTGCAACATAACATCCTCACAATTCAGATTGATAAGGGTTCTGAACAGGGCCAGAGACACGACACATAACTGTCAGAAGGATTAAAAAAAAATCACCTTGTTACTGACACTACTCAACTCTTCTGTAAACAAGAGTGATTTTAATTGTAACAAATATTGTTTAATCTTGAGAAAAACTTGTTTTTTTAAAAAAGTACAAATTACATTTTAGTTACATGTGTTGCTCTAGTTTTTCTAGACTTGTACCTGGAATTGGAGAATACTTAACAAAACATTGGTTAGTTCATTACAGTGAGCAATGCTTTAAAATTCAACATACTGGTTGAACTTTAGAATTAATTTCTTGAGAACCCTTTACCAATTAAAACCTTGAAAGCCGAAATCTTTAACAATCTTGTATAGCACAGCAAAAGGTTGCGACCCATTACATAAAATGTCAGTTTTAGCTCAGTAGCAATACTTGTGCCTCTGAGTTTGGTGATTAGGAATTTAATCCTCGTTCTGATGACTGAAACACATCAGAAACACACAATGGTTAAAATTTTGATGCAGTGATGTCAGAACACAACACATTGGTCAAAGAAGAACAGGGAGTTTCTCCATGTGGTGGATAAAACATTTATCCCTTAACCAACATTACTAAAGTGGATAACTCTTCATTAGGGTTAGGGTCCTAGTGCCCAGTATGCAAAATTACTTGCTGTATTTTCCCCTAAAATAATAGGAAATAATTCAAAAGGTTTAATTTAGCTGTGAAATGTTTGGGACATTGAGGATCCGAAGGCAATATATTAGTTCAAGTTCTTTCTATGCACAGACATAACCAGCTATATATGTACAAACCATAAATGGCAATCTAAACCAAGTCCAATAAAATCTGCCAGACTAGGCAATGATATTTATTATAGATATAAAGGCATGCAATGTAAAACTATAATTTATGTCATCTAAAAGACATTTAAGCTGTCTTCTGTCTTGCATACTTGTTTCTTATTCTTGACAAATTTGAAACAGGCATGACCTCTCCACCTGCAATGTATCACTGTTATTAGATTAGATTACATTACAGTGTAGAAACAGACCCTTCGGCCCAACAAGTCCACACCGACCCGCCGAAGCGAAACCCACCCATACCCCTACATTTACCCCTTACCTAACACTACGGGCAATTTAGCATGGCCAATTCACCTGACCCTGCACATCTTTGTGACTGTGGGAGGAAACCAGAGCACCCGGAGGAAACCCACGCAGACACGGGGAGAATGTGCAAACTCCACACAGTCAGTCGCCTGAGGCGGGAATTGAACCCGGGTCTCAGGCGCTGTGAGGCAGCAGTGCTAACCACTGTGCCACCGTGCCGTTATGTTAGGGTAAATAAAGAGGAAGGAACTCTGAATGGTCTTTCCCTTCAAAATATTCCCTTATTTAACATGATAATATTCTACTCCTACCAAGTTTGAGCTGGGGTCGTAGGCATTTGGGGCATAGACCTTGATCCATCATTTTTGTTAACCACAGAAATAGTGTTATAGTACGTCACTATTTCCTCCATCTTCCTGCTTCTAAGTTAGTGTACCTCCCCTTTAAAAGACTCAGTCGATTCCCCACCTGCATCCTTTTAAAAACAACACTTTCTTGCGTCTCTTTGTGGCATGAAGTTCTTTTCAGTTTACATTTTGTTTGACCGAAGGAAAGTTTAAAATTATAGCTCAGAATTTCCCATGAGCTACCCTCATAGTTGGCCAAGTTTTCCAAAGCGCACCATTAACCATGTTCCAAATTCAGAAGTCTTGATAATGCAGTCCGAGAAAACCCTAAGCCCCTGTTTCTTTATTCTAGATGTCGCTATTGCTTTCTCCCTTCGTGATGGGTAAGCAGCCAAAATAGATTAGATTGGATTACCTACAGTATGGAAACAGGCTCTTCGGCCCAACAAGTCCACAATGGCCCTCCAAAGAGAAACCCATCCCCCTATATATAACCCTGACTAATCCACCTAACACTATGGGCAATTTAGCATGGCCAATTCACCTGACCTGCACATCTTTGGACAGTGGGAGGAAACCGGAGCACCCGGAGGAAACCCACGCAGACACGGGGAGAACGTGCAAACTCCACACAGTCAGTCGCCTGAGGCGGGAATTGAACCCGGGTCCCTGGCGCTGTGAGGCAGCAGTGCTAATCACTGAGCCGCCGTGCCTCCCCTGTAGTGCGATTTTTTTCGAATCCCAGACATGTGTTCAATAACTGTGAGAAAGGAATAGGTTCAATTTCCAACCATTCACCTTATGAAGGGATTTCCCCAAAGTGGAAATTTGTTTCTTTTGATCAATGTTGATGAAACAGACTTCTTACTTTAATTGCGGAGGAGTTTAAATGAATACTTTGCAAAAGCCTCACGGTGGAGGACACTAATAGAATTCTAAAAAAACCTAAATAAAGGGGCTAAAGAGGGGAGAAAATAAACACAATAACTATTCCCAGAGAAAGTCTATTTGGGAAGGTAATAGTGGTAAGGACCAATAAGTCCCCTGGACCTGATGGGATGCATCCTAGAATATTGAAGGCAGTAGCTACAATGATAGAGGATGCACTGGTAAAATTCTTCAAGAAATCTTTAGATTTTGGAAAAGTCCCAGAGGACTGGGAAACTACCAAAGTAACACTTTATTTAAGAAGGGAAGAAGGCTGACATCCACTCACTACAGGCCAGTTGGCTCAATGTCAGGTGTTGGGAAAATGTTGGAGTCCATTCCAGAAGATGTGATAGCAAAGCATTTAGAAATACATAATATGATCAAGCAGAGATGGCATGGCTTTACGAAGGGGAAGTCACGTATGAAAAATTTATTAGAATTCTTTGGGGAGATAACAAACAGGATAGATGGAGGGTAAACATTGAAAACAATCCATTTGGACTTTTGGATAAGGTATCGCACGTAAGGCTAGTTAACAAAAACCTGTGGCTTTGGGTGATCTTATATTAAGCATGGGTAGAGGTTTGAGTAGCTAATAGATAACAGAGTTGGGACAAAGGCAGCATTTTCAGCAATGATTACCTGAAACTAATGGAGATCTGTGCTGGAGCCACAATTACATAAAACGTAAATATTAATGACTTGTTGAGAAAAATAGCTGCACCATTGACAATCTTTCGGGATGCACAAATACAAGGGGGAAGGTAAGATGTGAAGATGACAGAGTCTGCAGAGGGATTTAGACAGGCTAAGCAAATGGACAAAAACTTGGCAGATGGAATATCATGTGGGAAAATATGATGTTATGCACTTGGCCAGGAAGTATGATGATTATCTAAATGGGGAAAGATTGCAGAAAGCTGTAGCATTTGGGGGTCCGTTTGACATGATTCACATAAGTTCAGCATGAAATAGGAAAGGCATTCAGAATATTCGTCTTGTTTAAAGGGAGCTGAAAATGTGTTGCTGGAAAAGTGCAGCAGGTCAGGCAGCATCCAGGGAACAGGAGAATCGACGTTTCAGGCATGAGCCCTTCTTCAGCTCATGCCCAAAACGTTGATTCTCCTGCTCTTTGGATGCTGCCTGACCTGCTGCACTTTTCCAGCAACACATTTTCAGCTCTGATCTCCAGAATCTGCAGTCCTCACTTTCTCCTTGTTTGAAGGGAATGGAGTATAAAAGTAGGGAAGTCTTATTAAAAGTTTACAAGTACTAGTTAGACCACAGCTGGAATACATAAGATATTCCACCACTGGAGGCACTCCAGAGAAGGTTCTCTCGGTGATCATGTATGGAGGGATTTTCTTTGAAGGGAAGAGTGGGTAGGTTGGGCCTGTACTTGTGGAGTTTGAAAGAAATAAAGGAGACCTTAAAGAAAAATATACATTTTTATTGAGTTGACAGGGTAGATGCAGAGGGGTTATATTCTCTTGTGGAAGAGTTGAAAGGCATAAATTCACAGTGAGGGGGTGCCTGTTTAAAATAAAGATGAGGAGGAATTTCTTCCCTCAGAAGGTCGTGAACTTGTGGAATTCTTCCCCACAGAAGGTTGTCAAGGCTGGGTGATTAAATATGTTCAAGGCTGGAACAGACAGATTTTTCACAAGTAAGGGAAACATGATTTGCAGGTAAAAAAGCCGGGAAGTGGATTTGTGGATCAAACCAACCCAGTGATCCCACTGAATGACAGAACAGACTCAATGAGCTAAATAACCTGCTCCTGCTTTTCCATTTTATAGTCCCTGTGGCTCCTTGCAAGCAAGTGCCAAAGTGATTTTACTTTGCAGACCTCTTGTTCCATGGACTTTTAAGATAGGCGTTTGATTTTCTCACACACCCTGGATTTTTAGACAAGGTAAATTCTTCCTTCCCATCTCCACCGGAACTTGGATTAAAGGGGACCATCCCTGAAGTATAGTCCTGAATGTCAGGGACACAGACAGCAACAAAGTAGCATATATTTCCAGTTCCCACTCAATAGCATCTTGGCATCTCTTTGATAGGTGAGGCACAGTTGTGCGTGTCTAATGAAGGGAGTGCGTCACTAATATCCTCCATCCTTGCCCACTGCTGTCTTTCACTACAAGAAAAAACAGGAAAGAGCAGGAAAATCCAACAAACAAACAGGGGGAGATGTAAGTGATGACCATTTTGGATAATTCTGCTGTTTTCATTTCTGGGGTATTTTGCCTGATGTATACTGTAAATCTCAATTCTCCCTTCTTTTAGTCCCACAATCCAGTTCAGTTCTGGTCATTGCTGCTAAGGAAAGGTGCAAGGGTCCATGAGATGGTACAGAGGGATTTACCTGAATGGTTCCAGGATTGAGGGATTTCAGCTACAATTTGGGGAAGTTGAGGTTGTTCTCCTTGGAGAAAAGGAAATCAAAGACAGATTTAATTGAGACTTTCAAGATTATAACAGATCCAGATAAGACAAAGAAAAACAGGCCTCATTAATTGATGCTGAACTGACAAGGGGTCACAACCTTTAGAATCTGGGTAAAAGCTGGAGAAGGGGCAGAACCTGTGAGGAAAACCCTTTTGTTTAAACACAGTGAGTTGGTAATGAACTGAAACTCAATGCTTATATAAGTGGGACAGCAAACACACCCACTGAATCCAAAAGGATATTCAAACTAAGAGCAATAGGGATAGAATGAGTGTGGACTGAGGAAGAAAACCTTAAGGATCAATCTCTTCCTGAAGTCCAATTTTTCTTTAATTTAGCAATTAACTAAACTAAGAAAGGGTGTAGAAATTCCCTTCGAGCAACTTAACCTAGTTAATTATGTGGCTGATTAAAACTGATTCTCAGAAGTTGTTGGTTTTCAGAGATTGAAAGGGTATTCCTCAGTGTGGCTTTTAGTCCAAAAAAACATAAACAGTGAGTTTGGTGAGAAAGGCTGGGGGGAGGTGCTCCTTTTTCCATTTGGTATTCATCCTTTCTCAGCCTTCAGTAATTGGCTGCTACTCTGGTACATGGAATAAACCAACTGCTGAGTAATTTGTAAGTTATTCTATTCAGTCTAACACAAAAAGTCAAAATACGGCAGGTCAGCTCAGCCAGGTGGAACGTGTATTCCATGGTGTGAGAGAAGCAAGACCTTCCAGATGTGTCCGAAATGAATATGTCTGTCGGAACCGGGACCTGCTGCACAAACCTAAGCTCCTGGTTTCTCAAGCAGCAGCTGCACTCATTGCTATGAATGTGTATATATAGCTTGTTTGGGTAGATGGTCACACCAAAGGGTAGCAGCATACAGACAGACAGGGACTGAGTGACCACCGGGTATTCTAGGAGAATCAGGCAGTGCCTGGAGTCCCCTGAGTTGATCTTGCTTGCTAACCAGGCTTTTCATTTTACTATTCGGGCTCCTCAGGTGAGTGCAGCCCAGACAGAGCCAGGTTTGTGGCTCCACGGATGGCTTGGTTATCCAGGAAGGGAAGAAGACGAGTGGAAGAGGAGGGAGGATTCCCATAGTCAAGGATCGGACAGGCATTTCTACAGCAGTGAATGTGACTCCAGGATGGTGTGTGGACTAACAAAAACAGAGACTGAAAACCAAATGCAGGAGGAACTCGGTAAATCTGGCTGCATCTACAGGGAGAGAAACAGACTTAAGGTTTCAAGTCCAACGTGATACTTCCTTGGGGTGTGTTGCTTTCCTGGTGCCAGAGTCATAGTTGCTGTAGAGGATATCTTTCTGGGGGAAGGTGAACAGGACTTTTGGTGTTGTGGTCCACAAAGGTACTGACACCATGGGGGTAGGCAGAGGGATGAAACCCTGAAAACCCTGGTTTTATAATGTCATGAAGAAAATTAAAAGCTCAAGAAGGGTAATCCGAAGATTACTTCCACAGCCGTATGCTAGTCAACATAGTAACAGAAGGAATAATCAATTGACCACATGGTTGGAGAATTGGCGTAGGAAAGACAGCTAGAGATCGCTGAATGCTGTCGGGAAGGCATAAACTAGCTTGTAAGGGAGCTGGGAATCTGAGCGGTCACTCAAATCAGAAGGAAATAAAGCTGTTTGCAAGGAGTGTAAAAGTTGAGAGTGAAATGAGAAAGTGAAATGAAAGTGTGCATCAACTAAACTTGGAACATGAAATAATAATGCAAAAAGGCTTTGCCCAAATGCACGCAGCATTCACAATAAGGTAAATAATGTAACGGCAAAAATAAAGGGAAATAGGTATACCACACCTGCCATTAGAAAAATATGGCCAAATACGACAGCAGCATGTCAAAGGCTGGGAACAGAACGTTCAAGTATATTCAGCATTTAGGGAGAGCAGGCTAAGAGGAAAAAGAGGTGGCACTGCACTCAGCAGCATTGGGATCAGTACCTCAGGGAGGGAGGATCTTGGATTGGAAGAACAAATCGAGAATCTGCTTGAATGGAACTAAACAAGGAGCAGCAGACAATGATAGTTTTTTTTATATAGACCAACGACCTGTCATGGCAGCATGGGACATGGTTAAGTAGAGGATTAGTGAAGCATGTCACTGGAGTAATCACGGGTGACTTCAATTTACATGTAGATTGGGCAAACTTAATTAACAATAATGACATAAACAATGAATTTTGAACGTGTGTTAGGAACAGTTTTCTAGAGTGCTACATTGAGGAACTGACTAGAGACTGTGCTATTTATAATCTAGTATTCTGGATCAGGAAAGAGTTTATTAATAATCTGGTATAAATGACCCTTTAGGGACCAGTGACTATACGACAGAATTATACATTGTTTGAAAGTGATGTAGCTCATTTGAAGACAGGTGGTTACATTTGGACAAAGGAAGTTATAAAGATATGAAGGGTAACATGGCTGAGGGGGATTGGGAAAATACATTGTAAGGTATGATAGTACAAAGACAATAGATAGGCTTTAAATAATTATAAAAACCAGAAGTATTGCATATGCTGCTAATTAGAAATAAAAAAAAGTTGCTGGAGAAGCTCAGATGCTGCCACAGAAATCCAAGTTAACATTTCGGGTCCAGTGTCCCTTCCTCAAAACTGATGGTAGCTAGGAAAATGGTGGTTTATATGCAGTAAACGAGAGGTGGGAATAGAGCCCAGAGAGAGGAAAGCAGTTGGACAATGGAGTGGATAACGATCTGTCTTACCAAAATGCAATACCTCACATTTATCCAAAATTAGATTTCATCTGCCACTTCTCGGACCATTGGCCCAACTGATCAAGATTCCTTTGTAAGCTTAGATAACCTTTTTCACTGTCCACAATACCAGCAATTTTGGTGTCATTCACAAGCTTACTAACCAAGCCTCCTAAATTCTCATTCAAATTGTTTACGTAAAACACAAACAATAAAACACAAACAAAAATGGACCCAGCACCAATCCTCGCAGAACACCACTGGTCACTGGCCTCCTGTCCAAAAAAACCCTCCACCACTATCTGCTGAATCCTTCCATAAAGCTAATTTTGTATCCAATTAGCAAGCTTTCCCTGAATCCCATGAGATATAACTTTATTAATTTATCTACCATGTGGAACTTTGTCAACAGCTTTACTAAAGTTCATGTAGACAACATCAACTGCTCAGCCCTCATCAATCTTGCTAGTTACTTCATTAGGAACCTCAAGTTTGAGAGACATGGTTTCCCATGCACAAAACCATGCTAACTATCCCTAATAAGTCCTTTTCTCTCTAAATGCATGTAAATCCTATCTCTCAGAACCCCCTCCAACAACTTACTGATGTCAGACGTATAGGCCTATTGTTCCCTGACGTCTCCTTACAGCCTCTCTTTGATAAAGGCAAAACATTAGGGCACCTGACCCGCAGACGATACAAATATCCCTCTAGGGACCAACCAATTTCTCCACTAACTTCCACAAAGTCCCGGGATACACTTGATCAGGTTCCACTTTTATGTTAGTTAAGACATTCAGCACCTCTTCTTCTGTAATGTGGACTGGTTTCAAGATATTAATATTTATTTCTGAGTTCTGTAGCTTCCATTTATTTCTCCACAGTAAAGACTGGCACCAAATATTTGGTTAGGATCTCTCCCATCTCCTCTGGTTCCACACATTGATGATCCCTGTTGATCTTGTAGGGGCCCTATTCTCTCCTTAGTTGCTCTTAATGTAGCTGTAGAATCTCTTTGGATGATCTTTAAACATTTCTGCCAAGGCTATCTCATATCCCCTTTTTGCCCTCCTAATCTTTATACATATCATGTGGGCGGCATGATGGCACGGTGGTCAGCACTGCTGCCTCACAGCGCCAGAGACCCGGCTCAGGCGACTGACTGTGTAGAGTTTGAACATTGTCTCCGTGTCTGCGTGGGTTTCCTCCGGGTGCTCCGGTTTCCTCCCACAGTCTAAAAATGTGCAGGTTAGGTGAATTGGCCATGCTAAATTGCCTGTCGTGTTAGGTGAAGGGGTAAATGTAGGGGAATGGGTCTGGGGGGGTTGCTCTTCGGCGGGTTGGTGTGGACTTGTTGGGCCGAAGGGCCTGTTTCCACACGGTAAGTAATCTAATTTAATCTAATATAGTAATCTAATCTAATATTATACTCTTTAAGAGATTCACTTAATCCCAATTCTTCTATACCTAATATATGACTCCTTCTTATTCTTGACCAGAGCGTCAATATCTTTATTCATCCATTGTTCCCTACTCTTCCCAATCTTACCCATCACTCCAACAGAAACACTAACTTCTACTGGAGATCCAAGGGATGAAGCAGGAGAAGCAATGAAGAAAATTAGGATTAGTCAGAAACTTATGATGGATAAATGTATGGTTGTGTTGGATTTTAGTGGGTTTTATGATCAGAGTTACCTAAATAAGGCATCCAGTTGTAAGGTATTTTCAGAGAGATTATGAATTTTGTTTGGAAGCAGTGTAAATATGATATACTGCACAACCATGATAATTGAGGATGGCTCACCGATACCAGAGGACACACAGCCTATTGGCACGGACTATGTCCCTCTCATTAAAATTATGAAAACAGCATTGTGCTTTCTGGCTAAAGTTAAAAAAACCTCCTCCCTCAATCTCTTCCAGTCCAGTTGGCATCTAACAAAGATAGCTCCCTGATAAGGGCTATAACCTACAAGGGCTGCAATCTGCCGCCTGTCTGTCCCTCATTGGCACTTGCGTTCGTGCCCTGGTGTCCTTGGAGAGGGAACATGCAGTGCCCATCAATATTCTCGCTACTTTGACAGAGAGGTGAGCACTGCGGGAGACACAATGTTTTAATTTCATTTCTTCCTTCTTTCCGTCGCCTCTCCTCAATGGTTTGCATGTAAAAACTGAATCAACTACACTGGTAATTAAAAGAGGAAAAAACCAAAATAAAAATTCACAGTGATTTCAGTGGTGGGAGGCTCTCTCAGTTGTGCATAATATTACTTTGGAATGCATATTAAACAAAGTGCTGCCTGAAAAGGCTGACTCCTCTTGGACCCTGAGTGGTTGAGATATGCTCTTTTTTTATACTGTTACTGACATGTCAGAATCCTTTCAGCAATTAACATTGGGTAGCTATTCACGAAATCAAGATGACCATTGTCACACTTTCATCTGAAGGTTACTTCCTTATTCTAACAATAAAACTTACTTCGCTTGACTTTGGATTGACAAGCGTATATATGGCACTAGATAAATCTCTGGTTTCAGTTCAAATGAACATTTGACCTTGATGATCCCAGTGATAATTTAGACCTTTCTTTTATACTTCTTATTTCTATTTACTATAAATATGGAAAGCTCGTAACAATTCTGAGAGCAGTTATACTACACGGTAAATACGAGCTTGAAAGGGATCCCAGTTTCTATTAGAGCTGATAAATCCAAGGAACCTGATATTCCCCATCCCTGAAGGTTAGAAATTGAGATGGTAGATGCACGAGTGATCACATTCCAAAATGAGAGAGATTCTGGAATGGTTCCTGCGGATTGGAAGGTAGCAGATATCTCGCCCCACTATTTAAACTGAGAGGGAGAGAGAAAACAGGGATCAATAACCTTACATCTGTGGGCGGGAAAGTGATGGATTTTTTTTTTTCCCTTATTTTCTATTGGAAGTGCATATTACTGGCCAGGCCAGCCTTTATTGGTCATCCCCTAACCACCTCTGAACTGAATGGATTGTGACATTTCAGAGGGCAGGTCAGCATCGTTCACCTTGGGTCTGCAGTCACATACAGACCAGAGTGGGTAAGGACGACAGATTTTCTTCCCTGGTGGACGTCAGTGAACCAGATGGATTTTTGTAACAATAGCTGATAGTTTCATTTCCCGATTTTATTAAAGTGAATTGGAAATTCCACCAGCTGGGAGGGTTAGATTTGAACTGTGTCTCCACAACATTAGCCTCTGGAATTACCTAACCAGTGATATTACCATTACACCACAACCTTCATCACGGATACGATAGTGTCAGTGACAATGACCTGACTGGGAATAGTCAGCAAAGATTGGTGCACAGGAATTGGGTTTGATGAACCTGTTGGTAGTTTTTTTGAAACTATTGCAAACAAAATTCATAAATGGGAGTGAGTAGACGTTGGATACTTAAATTTTCAAGAAGCTTTTGATAAAGGCCAACCCCCCTCCCCCCCTCCGCCAAGCCCCAAGAGATCGATCAGCAAAATTGAAGTTCGTGGGATATTATTTGGCATTAAGGATTGGCTAACAGACAGAAAGAGTTGGAATAACCAGGCCGTTCTCAAACTGAAACAAGAACAGAAACTGCTGGAGAAACTCAGCAGCATCTGTGGAGACAAAGCAGTATTGATTTCTTCAGAAGACGAAGCATCATTGGATTTGAAATGTTAAGTCTGCTTTCTCCCCACAGGTGCTGCCAGACCAACTCAGAGTTTCTCCAGTAATTTCTGCTTCTGTTTCAGATTGCCAGCATCCACAGTTCATAGAATCATTGAGATGTACAGCACAGAAACAGGCCCTTCAGTCCAACTCGTCCATGCTGACCAGATATCCAGATAAATCTGGTCACATTTGCCTGCACTTGGCCCATATCCCCCTCAACCCTTCCTTTCATATATCCATCCAGGTGCCTTTTAAGTGCTGTAATTGTATCAGCCTCCATCACTTCCTCTGGCAGCTCATTCCTTATGCACACTCTCTACGTGAGAAAGTAGCCCCTTAGGTCCCTTTTACATTTTTCCTCTTTCACCTTAAACTTTTGGTGAGGTGTTGGACCGCCGGTTTTGGACTCCAGCCTCAATCATGATCTTGGGTTCGTGTTGCACTACATGTGACCCCACCACATTCTTCTGTACCTGAAAAATCTTCCTTACTTGGTCCTAGTCAAGTGTATGGTGCTGGAAAAGCACAGCAAGTCAGGCAGCATCCAAGGAACAGGAAAATTGATGTTCTGGGCAATTGATGTTCCAGGAATCCTGATGAATGGCTTGTGCTTGAAACAGCAATTCTCCTGCTCCTCGGATGCTGCCTGACCTGCTGTGCTTTTCCAGCACCACACTTGACTCTAATCTCCAGCATCTGCAGTCCTCACTTTTGCCTACTTTTCCCTGACTTGATCCCTCTGCCTAGAAATACTGTGTCAATGTTCTTCTTTCTCACTCCACCTGTTGAAGGGGCTGCGCTCCGAAAGCCTGTGACTTCAAATAAACCTGTTGGACTATAACCTGGTGTCATGTGACCTCTGACCTTCTCTACAGTAAACACTGATGCAAAATACTTGCCTAGCATCTCCCCCATCTACTGCGGTTCCACACATAGGCTACTTTGTTGATCTTTAAGGGTTTTTCTTCCGAGTTACCCTTTTGTCCTTAATGTTTTGATGAAATCCCTTCGGATTCTCGTTAACCCTATTTGTCAAAGCTACCTTTCTGCCCTCCTGATTTCCCTCTTACTCCTACTGCCTTTATACCCTAAGGATTCACTCAATCTCTGTTGTCTGTACCTGACATATGCATCCTTCTTTTTCTTGATGAAAACCTCAATCCAGCATTCCCTACACCTATCTGCTTGTCCTTCACCCTAACAGGAACATACCATCCCTGGACTCTATCTTATTTCTGAAGATTTCCCATTTTTCAGCCGTCCCTTTACCTGCAAACATCAACTTTTGAAAGTTCTTGCCTAATACCGTCAACATTGGCCTTCCTCCAATTTAGAACTTCAACTTTTAGATCTGGTCTATCCTTTTCCATCACTATTTTAAAACTAATAGAATTATGGTCGCTGGCCCCACAGTGCTCCCCCACTGACCCCTCAGTCACCTGCCCTGCCTTATTTCCCAAGAGAAGGTCAAGCTTTGCACCTTCCGTAGTCGGTGAACTTTGCTCTCCTACCGCCAGGCTATGAATAGCAGGGTACCGTAAGGATCAGTACTTAAGAACTCAATATATATCAATGATTTGGATGGGGACCAAATATATTCCGAAGTCTGTGGATGATGCAAAGCTAGGTGGGAATATGTGCTCTGAGGAAGATGCAAAGTGACTTCAAGAAGATCAGGACAGACTTTATGATTGGGCAACATGGAAGATGATACATAATGTGGAAAAATCTGAGCTTATCTACTTTGATCGGAAGAACAGGTATACAGTGTACTTCTTAAATGCTCCATGTTTGGAAAGTGTACATACAAAAAAACAATGTAGGTGCCTTTGACAATAAGGCATTGAAGGATAGCATGCAGCATGCAATTAGGAAGGCTAATAGAATAGTAGCCTTTACTGCAAGAGGATTAGAGTACAAGAGTAGGGCAATCTTGCTTCAATTGTATAAGAGCATGGTTAGACTGCAGCTGGAGTACTGTGTGCTATTGTGGTCTCAGCATCTCAGGGAAGGTATTAATAACATAGAGGGAGTGCACCAAAGTCTCATTACACTTGTTCTGAGGATGATGCAACTAACTTTTGAAGAGTGATTGGGAAAAATTAGAGGCGATCTCATTGAAATCTACAAAACACTTAAAGAGATGGACAGGATAGATGCAGGTAAGATGTTAGCCTTGCCTGGAGAGTTTAAAACCAGGTTCGAAACAAGAGGGAAACCACTTAAGACTAAAATGAGGTGAAGTTTCTTTTACTCGGGAAATTTGTAAATCTTTGGAATTCACTACCCAATCTTCTGTGGAAGGTTAGTTATTGAGTAAATTCAAAGGAAGGGTTGACTGATTTCTGAATAGCAATGACATCAAAGAGACATGGGCAAAGTGCTGGGAAAGGCTTCGAAGGAGATGATCAAGCATGACCTGGAATCGAAAACTAATCATCGGGACATTGCTATAAAGAAGTGTAGAGAAAAATCACAGAAACATTAAAAAACACACCTTTGTTTTTATTTTAACACTTCTGTTTACTAATGACAATAAATTTCCAGCGACACATTCCGTCAATATTGGCAACTCTAACCAAGCTTCACAGAAGTATCTGCTCAACAAAGAACACAGAGCTCACCAACTTAAACACATGTTCATTTTGGAGATTATTACATGGCCAGCCATCAGCTCCCATGTCCCACAAAAAAAAATGAAGAATTTGAAAAAATAGACCAACTATTTTATGTCCTCGGATTATATATTTCTTTGGAATTAACATCACTGATCATTCGTTTAACAGCAACTCCAGAGAACAGTCATTGTATTTTATGTTTTACCATTGCTACATGGTTTTCTAGTCTTTGCAAAGACAATAAGTAAACATCTTATCAAATAATGACATAACAAGGAGAAAGGTTTATTTAATGGTAAGTGGTTAAGTAAACTGTATTAAATACAAACAGTAAATTTACAGTCAACACACACAACTTACTAGGCATACCCAGAACATTATCGTAATCTCCTGAACCAGCTCTCATTGAGTTGCAGTCTCTGGCCAATCCTACATGACAATCTGCTACACTCATGCATGGAGTCCCTGGCTTATCTCCATGTTTGATGGCTTCAGAACAACTGCAAACTTTGTGCAAGCCAGCCACAGATAAGTCCTTAAAATTCCTCTAACACAGATCAGAATAAAGCATTTTTTAAATGCTTTATCTTTCATGATTAAATTAAGCAACCTTTAATGCGCAGGATTCAAATTATATTTCCCTCCACAGAGAGAGAGCTGAAAATCAAATGTACCCCAGAGGGTTGTGAATGCTCCATCACTGAATATTATCAAGGCCGAGACAAACCAATGTTTGGTCTCTCAGGCTATTGGGGTGTGCAGGATGCAGACACCAAATTGGAGTTGAAACTGAAAATCAATCATGATTGTATTGAATGATCAATCAGGTTTGCTCCTGTTCCTATTTGTTACATCCTTCCATTCTTCTAGACTTTAAAATTGCCACAAGACTTTTTTAAAAGGTAAATGACTTAGAGTGAGTCATTGATTACAACGGGCAAACTCACTTGACTGCTGTTCAAACAGTTCAATAGTTTCTCATTTGCACTAGTTACAATTTGCAATTATAACAATGCATCCCTATTTTGTTAGAGAATAGGTAAGCCATTCTATAAAAACCCTGTGTTACAGCATGGAAAACAGACCCTTTGATCCAATCAACCCATGCCAATCATATTCCCAAATTAAACAGGCCCCACTTGCCTACACTTGGCCCACATCCCTCCAAATCTTTCTTATTCATGTACTTATCCAAACGTCTTTAAAATCTTTTTTAAACTGTACTCATATCCACCACTTCCTCTACAAGTTCATTCCACACACTAACCACTCTCTGTGGCAAAAATATGCCCTTTGTGTCCATTATAAAATCTTTCTCCTCTCACCTTAAAAATATGCTCCCTAGTTTTGAATTCCCACCCTGGGGAAAAGACCTTTGCTATCACCTTATCTAGGTTCATAGAACCTCCTCGATCCTCACCTTCCACGCCACCAAGCTCCAGATACAATGCATCATCTTCTGTAATTTCTACCACCTACAGTCAGACCCCACCACTAGAGATATATTTCCCTCCCGACCCATATCTGCATTCCACTGACACCATTCCCTCTGCGACTCCCTCCACACCCCCCACCAATCCACCCCTACTCCCAGCACCTTCCCCTGCTACCGCAAGAGGCATAAACCTGCACCCACATCTCCCCCTTCACCTCCATCCAAAGCCCCAAAGAATCCTTGCACATCCAGCAGAGATTTTCCTGCACATCCAAACACCTCATCTACTGTATCTGTTGCTCTCGATGTGGTCTCCTCTACATTGGGGAGACAGGAAGCCAACTTGCGTGATAGTTCAGAGAACATCTCCAGGACACATGCACCCAAAAGCCTTGACACCCTGTGGCTGAACACTTCAAATCCCCCTCTGACTCTGTCAAGGACATCCAAATCCTGGGCCTCCTCCACTGCCAAATCCAAGCCACCAGACACTTAGAGGAAGAACACCTCAAATTCCTCCTTGGAACCCTCCAATCACACAGCATTAATGTTGATTTCACCAGTTTGCACATCTCCCTTACACCCCCCATCTTATCCCAGATCCAAACTTCCAACTCGGCACCAACCTCTTGAACTGTCCGACCTGTCTATTTTCCTTTCCACCTCTCTGCTCCAGTCTGTCACCATCACTCTCGACCTTCACCTATCTATTACCTTCCAAGCTTCCTTTCCCCCAGTCCCACACCCCTCCCATTTATCTCTCAGCCCCTTTGGGACCTCCACATTCCTGAAGAAGGGCTAATGTCCGAAATGTCGACTCTCCTGCTCCTCGGATGCTGCCTGACCTGCTGTGTTTTTCCAGCACCACACTTTTTGACTCTGACTCTCCAGCATCTGCAGTCCTCACTTTCTTCTGGTTTTATAAATCTCTGTGAGGTCATCCCTCAACGTCCTACGCTTCAGTGAAAAAAGCATCAGTCTATCCAGCCTATTTTTGTAACTCAAACCCTCCATTCCTAGCAACATCCTGGTCAATGTTTTGTGAATCCTCTCCAGTTTGATAATATCCTTCTTATAAAAGGGCAATCCAAACTATACACAGTACTGCAAAAGAGCCCTCACCAACATGCTATACACCTTCAACATGAAGTCCCAATTCCTGTACTCAAAGGTCTGAAGGCAAACATGTTAAATATCTTCTTAACCACCCTGTCTGTGATGCAAATTTAAAAAAATTATGTAGGAATCCCTGGGCATTTCTAACTTTACTTGCAATAGAAGCGAAAAACACTCTGTTCATCCCTTTCAATAAATCCCTCCACACCATTACATTCCCTCACAAGGGTACACTAATTTATGAACACTGTTCCTCATTCCACACTCACCTCTTCACATAATACACCAATGCCCATTTTCTACTGGTCCTCTCACAACCATTAACTCCTCCCAACATGCCCCTCTTTTCTTCCATTTCATTTGGGGCTTTACATCTGTCATACATCTCTGCCACCCTCACTGCACCTTACTTCTGCTTCAGTTCTCACTGCAGGCACCATACATACAAGTCCTACACATTACCCATCTGCTTTCACTGGCATCTCACTTGAACAACCTTTTACCCATTATTTGTGACCCTCATTTGCCACAGAAAATATGAAAAAAAGTATCAACATTCCAAGTTGCATTTTCTCAAGTTGACCAGCTGTTTATGCCCAACTTCTACACATCATCTTATCCCTTTACACCTTCCTCTCATTCCTCCACAGGAGCAAGCAGAAGATACCGCAGAGAGAGATATTCTTTCTCCTTCTCTCCCCAGCACTTATTCAGACCCTGACATTCTGCATGGGTTTGAGACACTGGCTCTCTGAGTGGTGAACTCGGCACCGGGTCCTATAGCAAGGAGAACTCAGGAGATGGTTCATCAGATGACAGATGATAGCTTCACAAGCCCCACTCTGTCAAGGAAACTACGCTATGGAGGTGCCAGTGTTGAACTGGGGTGGACAAGGTCAGAAGTCTCACAACACCAGGTTACAATCCAACAGGTTTATTTGGAAGCACTAGCTTTCGGAGCACTGTTCCTTCATCAGACGAGAATGACCTTGTAAATGAAACTGTTAGTCTCACACATGCAGTTATAATGGAAAGTCTGTCTAATGTGTTTCAGGACTGAGTGTGTGTGGAGTCTGCTTCCAATCAGTTATGTATAGTCTCACAAGGCCAAGGATTCTGCAGTCCCAACACGGGGCAGTCAGTATTCACAGCCTTTATAGTTTAGGAAGCTTAAACTAAAATAACTTTGGGTTGAAACAGAGAATTGTTTCATTCGTTCTCATGTTTCTGAGAACAGCATATATAGTTGATTGGGCCTTTAAATCCAGCTCCAGTGGCTCTGAGAGACTAATCCTGACAAGGTTTACAGGCACTGGGTCAGAATTTTCAATTAAAATTAAACTGTGGTCCTGACCGCATCACAGGATTCTTATTTTAATACAGCCGCAAACCAGACTGAGCAGCTGCTTACATGATTTTTAAAAATGCTGCTGTTAATACGATGGGAACATACTGAGAATACATCCTTAAGTATTTAATCATTATTTTAACAGCCTGCCTAAAGTAAGAAGTCTTAAATAAAGGAATTCTAAAGTAAATTAGATATTTATTTGGTAGAGGTTTGCAGGGTTAGGGGGGAAAAAACAGAGGCTTGGGATTGCTCTTATAAACAGCTGACAGAGACACAATAAACTGAATAGCTTCCTCCTGTGCTGTGTGGTTTTACACGGAAACTTCTCGTTTTATTGTCAATTGAAGAACAGCTATATTTCAAAACTCCTAAATGATGAATTCCTTCTACAAAAGGCACTCAAATAATTCCTTAAACATCTGGTGCATTTTTCTTCACTTTACTTAAACAAAGATTTTTTTTTCTTTCGGAATGGTCTCTTACAGTGAATCCACAAACCCAACACTGACAATCTTGACGCTTTTGCTAATCTAAGTCCAGTAGCTTTCTTCCAGAATTGAGCAGGTAATGAAAGTTGTTCTTCCCATTTCTGAAGCTGGCTTCTTTACTGACCTGCTGTCAGGTGACTAACCAATATTGGCAGGGGCCTCACATACTTCACTTTCTTAGTCCAACTGATATACGGTTGTGGAGACCAGGGGAAGAATTCAGAGCATTTCAGGCTAACTACAATGTTTGACCAAAGAATATGCTTCACATCTAATGTTTCTTGAAGGTCTACAGTCTGAAGGATTGGGGAAACATTGATTCATTTCAAATTTTGTGGAGCTACCGGGAGGGATTTCTTTAAAGGAGGTCGTTAAAAGGTCACTGGACATTGGGAGATTTTTTTTTAAAACAAGGTTTCCTTGAAATCCCATCTCTGGTAGATCCCTGTTTGGGTAGTTTGTAGGGTGACCGGATAGACAGTGCTTTGATATCTGGAAATAGTTGGGAATACTAAACCTGAGAGGGAGGATTGTCAGCTGATATTTCCTATTCCCAGTACCTCCATGTCTTCAGCAGAGTGGGAGGGGGAGTTGAAATGTTGAGCCACAGGGCAGTGTGGTTGATTGGTGCGGGTGTCTTGGAGATGTTCCCTAAAGTGCTCTGCTAGAAGGTGCCCAGTCTCCCCAATGTGGAGGAGACCGCATCAGGAGCAACGGATACAATAAATGATATTAGTGGATGTGCAGGTAAAACTTTGATGGATGTGGAAGGCTCCTTTAGGGCCTTGGATGGAGGTGAGGGAGGAGGTGTGGGCGCAGGTTTTACAGGTCCTGCGGTGGCAGGGGAAAGTGCCAGGATGGGAGGGTGGGTCGTAGGGAGGCGTGGACCTGACCAGGTAGTCACAGTGGGAACGGTCTTTGCGGAAGGCGGAAAGGAGTGGGGAGGGAAATATATTCCTGGTGGTGGGGTCTTTTTGGAGGTGG
>NC_057710.1:154015563-154030652 GCF_004010195.1 Chiloscyllium plagiosum | reverse complement strand
TGTCCGACCTGCCTAGCTCCTTTTCCACCTATCCACTCCACCCTCTCCTCCCTGACCTATCTCCTTCATCTCCTCCCCCACTCACCTATTGTACTCTATGCTACTTTCTCCCCACCCCCACCCTCCTCTAGCTTATCTCTCCACGCTTCAGGCTCTCTGCCTTTATTCCTGATGAAGGGCTTTTGCCCGAAATGTCGATTTTGCTGCTTCTCGGATGGTGCCTGAATTGCTGTGCTCCTCCAGCACCACTAATCCAAAAACATAGGAACAGGAGTAGGTCATCAGGAAGGATGTACACATTGCTGAAGAGGTTTACGAGAATGATTCCAAGGATGAGAAACTTCAGTTGTGACGATGAAGCAGAGAGATTGAGACTGTTCTCCTTGGTGAGGAGAAGGCTAACAGGAGATTTGATTGAACTTTTCAAAATGATGAGAAGTATGAGCTGAGCAGTCAGAAATAAAGACTGTTCCTGCCTGTAAAGGATCAAGAACATTTTTGCACAGAGAGTGATCCAGGGTTGGAATGTGTAACCTGGGAATGTGGTGCAGGCAAGTTCAATCAAGGCATTCAAGAAGGCGTCAGATGACTATTTAAATAGAAACACTGCACAGGGTTATGGGGAGAGGATAGGAGAACTTCACCAGGTTTATAATGCTCATTCAGAGAGCTGGGTCTTCTGTGCACCTTACTAATTCTGTGACTGTGTTAACATCCATGGGAAATCTCCACCCCACTCTGCCTTATGTATGATTGGCCCCCACATTCCAGCATTAATCACTTCACCGCCAGAGGCAGGAATCCTGGCTGACTTTTCTCTCTTCTCTAATCTCACTGAGCCAATGCAACAGTTCCCATTCCTACCCAACACTAACAAAATCAAACAAATCAGTCAAAGAGCTTGCGACCTTGCTGCCGGAGGATTTTGGAGTTACCCTCATTAATTTAAAGTCCCTCGGGCAGTACGTTGCCTACATTATTGCTTGTGCATTCTTAAACAATTGTGTTGAATATAATTATGGAATTATAAACCAAGAGCACAGCTTCGGTCAAAGCAGAAAGTAACCTTACCCGAAAGGGAGTGTTAATTCGGCTGACAAGTGTATCTAGAATCAGCACATTTTCATGCTCATGCAGCAGAATAAAGCTCAGGAAGGTCTGCAGCAGCGCGGGCTCCGAGATACTGCGGAGGAACAAGTCTAGGTATGCTGTTGTTGTCATCACTTCTTCCACAGTCAACTAAAAGGAATAGAAATATCATATCAAATGTTACTGAGAGGGGAGTTCAGTACCTCTGATGTGCTGGCAATCCACTCAGCTCAATGTCTTCAGATATTGACTTTCTATGATAGCGGAAAACAAATTATAGCATACTGGCAGCTCATTTCCCACATCTTCCAACTCAGATTCACATGGAAGTCATTAGACTTAAAAACCACGTGAGATCTAAAGTTGATTTGTTACCACACATTTTCCACGAACTGTTGCAAAGTTAAAACGTACACCAGTGTGCGCCCACCCTCCGAAAACCATCTGTCATTTTTGGTTCTCGCAGTCGAGAAACATTTGCTCTTCCAAATCTTGGAGCTGTTTTTCTGTCAAGTTCAACTTGAGGTGTTACAAAATGGGGAAGGCAAGATATATGATAATCAAGAACCCTTCATTGTTTAACATTCACAATATGTCAGAAACTCAAGAATATGTCTTACAGGCAGATGTTACTCAACAATGCTACTGCCTGTACGTTACAGTACGGCAAATTCCCACAATGGGGACATTTGCACTGCAAATGGGGAGGAGGGTAAAGAGAGTTACGGTAGTGAAAAACAACCAAAATAAGCCTGAAAGCAAATGAAGGAAAACCTGTCAAAGGATTTCTTTAAGCAAGCAACTTGCACCTTGAACATTAACTGAGGGCACCTTTAAGGCACTGAGCCAACCTGAGCAGCTTCTCACTCCTTGATGCATAGAAAAAAATGCGGCAATGGATATTTGTTAATTGTAACACAAAGCTACAATTATTGATGTACTTGGTATTAATAAAATGGGATGAATAAAGATAGATCTGCACCTTTCCACACGCCACAAGGTATCTTCAGTTCTGTATGATTCTGTGGTTCCTCAATAGCCAACCTGTAACTTGTAGTTCTATCACCAAATAATATTCACAGCTACAGTATCATAACTCTGCACAAGTTATGGTCATTTTTGATACTCTCTCTCTTGGCTCCAGTACCCAGTGAAGGTAACAACTCTGACTGCGATTGTCTATCAGAGCTGATCTGTGTTTGAATTACACACATCAAAACTGAGAGGTATAGACTAACTCCACAGTCCATGACAAAAGGGTATGCAGAGTGCTGGGCAGCATCGCCCTACTCTTACATGGCCTTAGTGTGCTCTCAAACATATGTGCAGTGGTGCGTGGTTTAGGGACAAAGTTGAAGCTCTTGAGTTTGTAAGAGCCTAAGTTCGTGCAGTTTCGGGCACAAGCCTCATTCCCGATGAAGGGCTTATGCCCGAATCATCGACTCTCTTACTCCTCAGAAGCTGCCTGACCTGCTGTGCTTTTCCAGCACCACACTCTTGGCTCTGATCTCCAGCGTCTGCAGTCTTCACTTTCTCCTAAGTCTGTGCAGCTATTTGTTTTGACAGCCAGAGTATATTCTGGGGGCCTGTTAACTCAACACCCATCCTCTCAGAGATCAACTCCGAGCACAGGTGACAGAGAAAAAATGTCTGCCCAAAACCCCATTCTCACCAGGCTCGACAGACTTTATAAGTAGAGGAATAGAGCGCAACAGTCAAGAAGATTTGCATAAAAGAATTTAACCCCGCTGTGACTATTCCTGGACACCCGAAGGAGGTGAGGGAGGGAGGTTAACAGGACAAGTACAGGGCTTGTGAACTCGCTCCACTTAAACTAAACTGAACAACATTGCATGAGGCAGTGGACTTGGGACTACCTCATCATGAACCAAACAGCATATCCTGAGCACCAGATATGATAAACAAATATTTTTATATTTTTGTAGAAATTACAGTACTGGAGGCAGACTGTGGCTGCTGCTGTTAGCACTTCCTCCCGTAACCCCATTTTAACTCCAAATTTTGTTTTTACTTTCCTTCATTCTGAATATTCCTCTTTCCTTTTGATAAAATTTGACTTCAGCATAAAACTACAGGAAGGGTGCCATACGGTAACAGTTCTCAATTCGTAGCTTCCTCCTTTGGTCTTCAAGTGAGAATCATTGACCTCTGTTTTCTCATTGAGTCATACAGTACAGAAACACACCCTCCAGCCCAACCCATCCATACAGACTGGGGATCCCAAACTGAACTAGTCCCATTTGCCTATGTTTGGTCCATATCCCTCAAAACCTATTTATATAGCTGTCCAAATGGCTTTTAAATGTTATAATTGTGCCTGCATCTACCACTTCCTCTGGCAGCCCAAAATGATCATTCAGTATTTACTCAGGCCTCACGCACTGTTTTAATTACTGCCCTTTTTCAGTGTTATTCCCAATCACCAGATTACTACAATCTCCAACTCTGTCAGAAATGCTGCTGGCCATGTTTATTCCCACCTCATTCTCTCCCCGACTCCTTTCAATTCCAATCCTCTGACCATTTGTCCTGTTCGCTTAATTCCACTTCTCTCCAGAGAGACTCGGATTCCCAGCTTCCCTCTATCTTCTCCAGTTATCCCCACATCTCCGAATGCAGCTCATCTCTTTTTGATTTATTTTGTCACAGTAAAGGCTCAATGTGTTATTGTTGTCATGAGAGGTCAGCTCACTCAACTTAGACCAAAGACAGAATCTAGATACTTCCAGCTCAGTATAATTCTACATCTGCTACTGAAACAGCAGGAAATGTTTTATTTTTCTGTTTATGATTAATAATTCTGGAATCAGTTAGCCCTTACTGCAGTCCAAACCTCTGGATGCTCGCAGTCCACATTCCCCTGTACTTCTGAGGATATGCGTTACATATTTCTATACTCTAAAATCAGTGGGGGAGCTAAAATAACAATGTACATGGTCATCATTTCACCCAAATATTTGTGCATATATACCATCTCAGGCTAAGGATAAAGCAGTATGTATACAAAACTTTAATACAGCACAATTCACAATTAGAAAGCCTATCTAGGGATTTGCAACAAATAACCTACTAACTTTATGTAGTGCAGGTGCCAAGACAGGCACGAGGAATCCATTGTAGATGTAGTTTACCAGTTGATTACGTATCATAGGATGAGCCACCTAAATCAGAAACAGAATTAAACAAAAGGTTGAAATCACCCGAGTGTAACGGATTGTCTTTAAACTGAGACAATAAACTGTAGAGCCAGGTCTGAGCCATTACACAGATCAACAAGGGTGCAAGACAAGGCAGGGAAATTCACTTGGGTGATCGCAGTCCTGCATTTCAAAAACATAGAGATTATAACAGAAAAGATTTTAGCTAGATGCAAGGTAGATTTTAATGACTTAAACAAAGAACTGTTTAAATTGGTCAAAAAGAATTGCTTTGGAACTTTCAGCATCACAAGGACAGATTCTGAAATTATGCTCAGGTCTGAGAGTTGGACTCTGCACTTCAAAATAGCTGTGAAATGAAACCTTGATTCTGTTTCATACCTTGGTCGGCATGGACCAGTTTGGCTGAAGGGTGTGTCTTTCTGCTGTAGGGCTCTATGACTCTATAACTCACCTTTGTTTTGAATAATGTGCAAACTTTTCTTACTAAGAAATCGGAAATCCCAGATGGCCTCCTTCATCAAAGACCGCAATTTTCACTCCCACGTGGTCAACAATGCCCTCCAGCACATCTCCTCCATTTCACGCACCTCCACCCTTGACCCTGACCCCTCCCAACGCAACAAGGATAGAACCGCCCTGATCCTCACCTTCCACCCCACCAAACGCTGGATACAACGCATCAACCTCCGCCACTTCTGCCATCTACAAACAAACCCCACCACTAGGGATATCTTTCCACCCCCATCCCTAACTGTGTTCTGGACAGACCATTCTCTCCGTGACTCCACACTCCCCCCACCAGCCCACAGCTCATTCCTAGCACCTTCCTCTGCCAGCACAATAGTAGAAAGCCTGTGCCCACACCTCCACCCTCAAGGCCCCAAAGAAGCCTTCCACATCCATCACAGATTTACCGATACTTCCACATGTCATCTACTGTATCCGCTGCACCCAATGTGGTCTCCTCTACATCAGGGAGACAGGACACTAACTTGCAGATCGTTCCAGGGAACATCTTTGGGACACCCTAACCAACCAACCCACCGCCCCGTAGCTGAACATTTCAACTCCCCCCTCCCACTCCGCCAAGGACATGCAGGTCCTGGGCCTCCTCCATCACCAAACCCTAAACACCCGAAGCCTGGAGGAGGAACACCTCATATTCCGCCTTGGGACCCTGCAAACACTTGGAATCAAAGTGGATTTCACCAGTTTCCTCATTTCGCCCCCCCCCCAAACCTTATCTCAGTCCCAAGCCTCCACTCGGCATTGCCATCTTCACCTGTCCACTTCCTTCCCATCCACCTGCTCCACCCTCCTCTCCAAACTATCACCTTCCTCCCATCCCCCACCTTCATCTACCTATTACAATCCCAGCTACCTTCACCCCCAGCCCCACTCCCCTCCCATTTTTTATCTCAGCCCCTCAGCCCACAAGCCTCATTCCTGATGAAGGGCTTCTTCAGCTCCTCAGATGCTGCCTGACCTGCTGTGCTTTTCCAGCACCACATTCTCAATGTAGGAATTGGAATACCGATAAATCAATTGATACATTTGCACAGTTAATAAATCAGATGGAAGAAATCTGAATGGGAGTCGATTTGATGTCCTAAATGTGAAACTAGTGAGATAAAGTGTGATGCATATAAAGATTGTGCACACACATACTTCACAGACAATAGGACTAATAAACTCTCCTGTGGAATTACTCACTCCAGTCAGAGGCTGTGCTAATGTCAGATTTCTGAAGTACAACTGTTAAAACGCATCAAGTAACGTGCACTATTTGCAAGAGGTTGTTATTGGTTCAGAATTTGTACCTTTTAATGCTTACAGAGCTCTAGGTTAACACTTAGTCTGTGTGTGTAAGGGAAGACGAGTTTTGCACACCATTTTTCACACTCATCACTACAACCCACGTGTCTCAGAGAAGTGCTGAATTCTCAATAGCTATATCTTCTAAGCTCAGCTGAAATCCAACATTCAGGGTTTTATCGAGGCTAAACAGTAAAAGGCCAGGGCCTTGCACTGTGTGGACATGTTGCCGGGATGTCTTTACCTGTATTACTGCATTGCAGAACTCCAGGGAGTTCATGAATTGTACAAGTGTAGGAATATGCATCCAGTCCTCCCGCTGCAGGTAGTGCCATTCATCAGACCTCACTTCCAGTTTCGTGGGCAGTGAAGAGTACAGACCGCTCAGTCCTGTGGCTAGCACCTGCCGGTTACATAATTGAGAGAGAGAGAGAGAGAGGAAGAAACCAAAACACTGGAATTATAAACAAACCCATTCAAATATCTCTCAATACAGGATGACATAAATCTTACATCAAGTGAAAAAAACTGCAATTTGTAGAAATCAAACAACAGGAAATACTGAAGAATACTCTGGGAAGAGAAACAGAATTAAGGCCAACAAATTGGAAATAGAGGAATAAATATTACATCAATCAACAATGTACTTTCTTCCTCAAAATTCTTTGTAAATTGCAAAATGTTGACTCTTGATTGGATTGTCAAAGATCTTACAACCAGAATCTCTCACAAGGTCCTGCCAAGAGGTGGTTATCGTTAAGCTTTGATTTTTGGTGCCAGGTACCAACACCTTCTAAGAGCGATTGAATTATTAAATAAAATTAAAATTGACCACTAATCATCAATGTAACTCTCAAATGGTTCTGTATCATCTTTAGAGCCATGATTAGGCTTTTAAATTTGGGTTACTCATAGGCAGTGGATTAGATACTAATTAAGAATGTTTTTTATCTGATATACTCATTTCAGTTGTAGTCATCAAACTATACCATGCTGTCACACAAGTATGTCTTTCAAAGAAAGAATAACTTTAATAAAAATTATTTTCTATAAAAATGCTGATTGTGCTGCTGTATGGCATATAAACGTGGTTGATCTGTAAATAAACTTGGGCAAAATCTTGAAGAAAAATAACAGTTAAAACTAGCTCAATTTTGAAAGCCTCAGCATATTATAGAGCTACTAGCTATAATAAGGATGCAGGAAATCTGTTACCCTTTCTCTATCTCAATTCTGCTTTCGCTCATTACTGCTCTCAATACTCCCATTATTTAAATGCCCCGCCATCTTTTGCGTTTCATCACGGTTCTTTCATTTTTTTGTTCTTTTTAATTCATCCAAGACATTATTTTCCTACCACCCATATTCCCCTGACATATATTTTATGGTTTGACTTGCGTTATGCCATAAGGTGACCTTTGTTACAGTACTTTCTGTATCGGGTCAAAAGCATCACTCAAAGCCTACACAGCCTGAAATGTAAAAGCTAAATTCTTTCCTTCTGTCATCAATCTAGGAGTGGCTGCTGCTCTTCCATTGTGTAATGTCCTCCATTATCAGTGCTTGAATGAAACACATTTCAAAAGCCTGGCTTCAGTTTAATCCTTCAATAGTAAGGTGCGTAAATTATTTATTTTCTAAGACAAGATTAATGCCTTGCTATTATTCTGCTTCTGTATGACTGAAGCTGAATTGACTTTTGTTAAAACCAAAACCACATGTTACAACTCGATAACACCATTGACGCATCAGCCTTTGTTGACATAACCTGAAAAATTCCTCATGAATTGGATTGCAAGTTGTAAATAAAGGTTGTTTGATGACTTGATTTACTTTCAACATTTCTAAAATTGATCATTTCCGTTGATTAAGTTGTTGGTTGGAAATAATTTCCAATGCTAATTTTTCCCTGGTCAAAATAAATCAACAACTTCAATTTGTTTTGGAGCCCTCACAAAACAGTGTCAGGATTGCCCTTTGACTAAGGTCTCTGAGGAGTGTGTACTCTTAGTCTCACAAGATTGATCCAGGTATCTTCACCTTGACGGACATATGCATCACTGAGTGTGAAACTGACTGCTGTCGATTCCAAACAAAAGCACAGAGCAGGCCCTCAGAGTGTTTATGATAGGTGTCGGGTAGATCATACAATTGAGAACCAAGAAAGTTTAGAATAGGGGTGAAAAAGCAAATTAGAATCCCTACATTGTGGAAACAGGCCCTTCGGCCCAACAAGTCCACAATGACCCTGCAAAGAGTATCACACCCAGACTCATTATCCAATTCTCTACATTTTCTCTGACTAATGCACCTAACCTACATATCCCTGAACACTCTGGGCAATTTAGCATGTCCAATCGACCTGACCTGCACATCTTTGGACTGTGGGTGGAAACCGGAGCACCCGGGGAAACCCACGCAGACACGGGGAGAATGTGCAAACCCCACACAGACAGACAGTCGTCAAAAGCTGAAATTGAACCTGGGTCCCTGACACTGTGAGGCAGCAGTACTAACCACTGAGCCACCATGCCACCCTAAATAAGAGAAGCAAAGAGAAGTTATGAGAAAAGACTGGCAGCTAATATAAAGGGGTGTCCCAAAGTCTTCTATCAGCATAAAAAAGGTTCATAAAAAATTGTAAAAAGAAGAGTAGGGCAGATTCCAGATCAAAAGGTGGACGAGGTGTTAAATGGCTACCTTGCATCTGTCTTTACCAGGCCATGGAGAAAGAGGAAGAAAGTCTATCACTTGAAGGGTTCAAAATTGACAACAAGTCTTGGATAGACTCAACTGGATAGCGAGGTGCTTTTGACCGGCATGGACATGGTGGTTATTTTTCCGTGCTGTAGGTCTCCAAACCGTTGGTTCTTTAATTGACAACACGCCAGGACCAGATTAGATACATCAAAGAATATTGAATGAAATGAGTGAGGAAACTGCAGGAGCATTGTCCACAATCTTTGAGTCTTCTCTGTACTCAGAAAGGCTGCCAAAAGACTGGAAAATTACAGTTTTATTCAATAAAGGCTGTAAGGATAAATGCCACCAACTTGTTATGGAGCAGAGCAGACCCCTTCCAAAATATATTAAGACGGTATCCTAGGCTCTAACGTTTTGTTATTTTAAAAAGGTAAATAATATGAGGTTCTGTGTTCCAGATGCAATTTGATTGATCAAACCACTCGATGTCAAGTAAAATGCAATTTATTCAACCACTATAGTTAAAATACAATAAAAGAAAGAGGGACTTGGAATAATTTGACTCTATTGGAAAACTTAACAGAATAATAGATTACTTTACTAAACAGTAAGTGTTCTAATATAGCAATACTCAAACACACCCTGGGCAAAAAATAAATTCATAAAACAGAACATCGCACATGCAGTTCTCTAATCCAGGAGGAAAGAACATTAAAAGACAATTCTGAGAGAAACCGCAGAGACAGTGTTGCAGCCAGGAGGGATTCACTGTCTCCCAACCCTGCTGAGACCCCAGCAACAACTGCCAAAAGCTAATTAAAAATCCAGAATCAGAGAGAGCTTGACCACACCCTCTCAGGCTGCTTATATTATTCCAAATATTTTTTTAAAAACCAAGGCTTCACAAGTTTCTTTTAATCTTCACAGACTGTTAGGCACTTGCTCCCCAATCTCTAAACTAAACCAGGATACCTCTTAAAGTCATAGTATCATTAGAAATTACAAATCAGTCTGTTCAACTTTAGTGGTGGGGAAAGTTCCAAGAAACAATTCATTGGGATAAAAACAGTAGTCATATGAAAAAAAAGGTAGGTAGATTTCTAAAGGAGAAATTGTGTTCAACTAACTTGCAGGAATTTGTTTGAAGAAAGTAGAGTCACAGGTAGATAGGATAGTGAAAAAGGAAAGCATACCAAATGCCTTCATTGGTTAGAGCATTGAGTATAGGAGTTGGAAGGTCATGTTGCCGCTGTACAGGACATTGGTTAGGCCACTTTTGGAATATTGCATTCAATTCTGGGCTCCTTCCTATTGGAAGGATGTTGTGAAACTTGAAAGGGTTCAGAAAAGATTTACAAGGGTGTTGCCCTGGTTGAAGGATTTGAGCTATAGGGAGAAGTTGAATAGGCTAGGGCTGTTTTCCCTGGATGGTCAAAGGCTGAGGGGTGACCTCATAAAGGTTAATAAAGGTCATGAGGGGCATGGATAGGATAAATAGACAAAGTCTTTTCCCTGGGGTGGGGGAGTCCAGAACTAGAGGGCATAGGTTTAGGGTGAGAGGGGAAAGATGTAAAAGGGATCTAAGGGGCAACGTTTTCTCACAGAGTGGTACGTGTATGGAATGAGCTGCCAGAGGATGTGGTGGAGGCTGGTACAATTGCAACATTTAAAAGACATCTGGATTGATATATGAATAGGAAGGGTTTGGAGGGATATGGGCCGGGTGTTGGCAAATGGAACTAGATTAGGTTAGGATATCAGGTCGGCATGGACAAGTTGGACCGAAGGGTCAGTTTCTGTGCTGTACACCCGTGTGACTCTAAGTAACAGAAGGGCTTAATAAGGGTATTGCTGTTGCTGTCTATGGACGTGCAGAAAGTGTTTGATACAGTGCCACACAACAGACACCTGAGGAAAATGACAGGTTATAGAATAAAAGAGTCATCAGCAACACGGATACAAAATCTGGAAGAGTGATAGGAAACAGAAATGATCAATGGAAATCTTTCAGGCTGGAAGAAAGTTTGTAGCAGAGCTGCACATGGGTGAGTATTAAGATTCACGCCTTTCCTGACATATGTTAATGAACTAGATCTTGGAGTGCAAGTGATAACTTCAATCGCTGCTGACAACACAAAGATGAATGGGAAGAATTGTAATCTGTGAGGAGGGCCGTGTGCAACTCGAAAAGGACACAGAGAGGTTGGTGAAGTGGACTCGGAGGTGACAAATGAGGTTCAACACAGAGAAGTATGAGGTGATGCAATTGAGTCAGAAGAATAGTGAAAGACAAAATACAGGAAGGGTTACAATTCTAAAGGGGACGCGAGAACAACGGTACCTGGGTAGACATGTGCACAGATCGCTGAAGTTGGCAGGACACAGCTGGAACAAAGCATACAATATCCTCAACCTTACTTTTCAGGGCACGGACTACAAGGGTAAGAAAGCGATGTTGAACACGTATATGATACTTATCAGACCTCTGCTGGAGTATTGTGTAAAGTTCTGGATACCATATTAAAGGAAGGATGTGGATGCATTGGAAAGAGTGCCAACGTGACTTATAAGAATGAAAAACTTCAGTTTTGTGGATAAATTTAAGAAGTTGAGACTCCTGGGAGAAGAATGCGAAGGAGTGTTATATGGATCTGGTCAGCATGGACGAGTTGGACCAAAGGGTCTGTTTCTGTGCTGTCCATCTCTATGACAGCAGCTTTGAAAATCATGAGCAGGCTGGAGATACAGTAATGGATAAGGAGAAACTGATCCTGCTCATAAAAGGAACCAGAAAAGGAAGGTGTGGATTTCAAGTGATTGGCAAAAGGAGCTAATGTGATGTCAGGAAAAAGAACTTTTTCCCTCAGTCAGTACTTAGGGTATGGAGACCTGGAGGTGTGGGAGAAGGAGGTTCAACTGAGACATTCAAGAGGGCATTGGATGATTATTTGGATACAAATAAAGTTCAAGAATATGTGAACAAAGGAGAATGGCATTAAATAATTGCACTCATTTGAACAGCTGATGTAGACACAATGGACCAAATGAGCTCCTTTTGTGCCATAAGACATCTGTGACTCTGTGCATAGAAATACAGTGACAAAACCATCGGAAAAGAAAGGACAGAGGTACAAACCGGGAATGCCACAGTGTGGCCCTTCTTCCTTCTGCTTCTGTTGCATCAGCTTCACAGAAAAATACCACAAACACCGTGGGCAGCACGGTGGCTCAGTGGTCAGCACTGCTGCCTCACAGCGCCAGAGACCCGGGTTCAATTCCAGGGTCACTGTCTGTGTGGAGTTTGCACATTCTCCCCGTGTCTGCGTGGGTTTCCTCCGGGTGCTCCGGTTTCCTCCCACAGTCCAAAGATGTGCAGGTCAGGTGAACTGGCCATGGGAAATTGCCCGTAGTGTTAGGCGAAGGGGTAAGTGTATGGGTGTGGGTGGGTTGCGCTTCGGCGGGTCAGTGTGGACTTGCTGGGTCGAAGGGCCTGTTTCCACACTGTAAGTAATCTAATCATATCCATATGCCGCCAACAGAGAGAGACAACCTGCTGAAATGGCAGTCCTGATACTGAAATAATCTGAAGCTGGGTCTTAAAGAATTCAAGTTCAGGTAAACCTGTCTGACTGTGGGATTCCCCTTGGGAAGAAATAATGTCAACGCACTATTGTGGAAAGAAACAGTCTTTAGGGTTTGTGTTTCAGCATCGCCAGACAGCATCACATTCTTGTTTCAGTCATATCACATCAGCCCATTTTATATTTTATAAAACACTGTCAGTCTAATTTTCTCCTTTTGAAATAGTGATTCCCATTCAATCTTTAATCATAATTTATTGGAGCCATCAATGCACCAAACCAGTTCACAGGAGCTGTCAGTGCACCATACCCAGTACAGGGGAGCTGTCAGTGCACCACACCCAGTGCAGGGGAGTTGTCAGTGCACCAAACCCTGTACAGGGGAGCGGTCAGTGCACCACACCCAGTACAGGGGAGCGGTCAGTGCACCACACCCAATTTACATTGTCACCCAAGATGAAGTTCACTCTATCTGACTTTGTTATGTTAGTTATCTACAATCAATTAAAAATTTTGCTTTAGGACTTAGAAGCAAATTTAGAAATTTCTCAAATCATACAACAAACAGCAATTCTAAAAACATACAATGTGTTTTAAAAAGCTCTAACATAGGTAGAAATGAGAATGAAGCAATCTAGCATTACATGAGTAAAATAATCATGCATTACTTCAGAACAAAAAGGGTTTAACTTATTAACTAGCATTATTCAGGCCCATTCTCTAAACAACTGAGGTAACGAGCTCTACTTAGTTATAATCACATGACAGAAAACCAAAATCCCCAAGAAAGCAGTGACCTTATCGAGGTTTATAAAATCATGATGGGCACAGATAAGGCAAATAGCGAAGGTCTTTTCCCCAGGGTAAGGGAGCCCAAAACTAGAGGGCACAGGTTAAAGGTGAGGGATGAAAGATTTAAAGGGGACCCAAGGGGCAATTGTTTCCACGCAGAGGGCTGTACATAGAGGGAAGGAGCTACCAGAGGGAGTAGTAGAGCTGAGGACAATTACATTTAAAAGATATATGGATAGGTACATGGACAGGAAAGGTTTAGAGGGACATGGGCCAAAGAGCTGGCAAATGGGAGTAGTTTAGTTGAGGAAACCGGGTCAACACGGACAAGTTTGGCTGTATGGTCTGTTCCGGTGCTGTTTGACTCGATCTCAATTCTGGAATCAAGTTCAGTAACAAACTTCTACAAACAGTAACGGACAGAGAAAAGCATAAGCAAAGTGATAAACACAATCTCATGAAGTACCAGTGAATTGTAGAAGAAAAACAGATTTCACCTCTGAAAAAAACTGAGATGCTTTTTCAAGGTCACAGCAAGGCTAATATATTCTGGTTCAAATGGTTTTCTGAAACATGCCACAATCCAGATGTACAATGATGAACTGCCTCTCAGATATATCAATTTGAGACAATATGGTGTGCTCCTAGTAAGATTTCAGCTACTCTTTGGAATGAAAAACATTTAGCATACAATAAAAACGCATCTATTTGTCAATGTGAATAACTACACTAATAGTAGAGAGGGTGGTAATGGTGATAATGTCAACAGACCAGTCATCCTTCCAGGCCCTCTGGGAACATGGATTCAAATCTCACCATGGCAGCTGATGGGATTTAACTTCATCAATCTGGATTCTGAAGCTAGGTTCAATAATGACATCATGCAATTGTTACTGATGATTGTAAAAACCTGCCTGGCTGACTGGAAATCAGACATCCTTCCTCGTGCTCTACACGTGAGTCCATACCCATTCTTAACTCCCCTCTGATATGGCCCAACAAGCCACTCCATTCAAGGCAATTTGGGATTTGCAATTAATACCAATCTGTCAGCAATGCCCACATCCCATGAAAGAGTAAGACAAAAAAAATTAACAAACACATTTTGCACCACTTTCAATCCACCTACTCGTGTGATGGCCTGCAAAAAATATCGGAAAAAAAACACACCTTTTGCAAAATGTGGAAAACTAGTTCTTTTTGAACCATTATTAAACTTGAAACTTTGCTATGACATCACAAGCGATACAAGTCCTCTGGTCTTCTTGTTTTTGTTTCAATTGCAAAAACGTACTTTATTCATTAAAAAAAAATATTCTATACAGACACAGATACTGAAGCATTTCTGTATAGTCTTAGAACTGAGAAAAAACATTTGAATCTGACATTCCCTGCAGTTGCGAAACCCAAAGGCATTTCTTTCTCATGTTGGACACTATTTACATACATTTGAGGCACAGAGGATATGACAACTGAATGGACCCTGGTTATACATCCGCAGGGATGGGCAATTAATTCTTCCAAGGGGCCACATGAGAAACGCGAGTTGTGTTGGAGGGCCGAACTAACAATAAGTTGAACATAATTCTGCTCAGTATTAATTCTCTCCCATTGTAAAAAGTACTAAATTATATAGTTTTGCACTGAAACTTAAAATCAAAAGAATAAGGATAATCTGTTACAATAAAGATATGAAATTGTGGAGTAGGTCAAATTTAGAAGAAATAAACAGTAAAAACAATTTCAGTATTTTATTTTATTTTTAACATGTTAATCTCACAAACCAATAATGAAAAGTTGTTTCATTATTGTTCAGTATTACAAACAACAAACAACTCTATACAAAAAGCAATAAGTGCTTTTGATGGTTTTCAGTTCTTTTTACTTGTTTAGTGAGAAAACTCCAGTCTGTTTTGGGCTTGAACAA